>NC_133685.1:1467500-1545000 GCF_048934315.1 Petromyzon marinus | reverse complement strand
ATGACGTTGTGCTGGCAGATGATCGTGCTGCAGTCGCTGCACAAATACCAGCCCCGCCTGCTCGTGTCCCGCGCGGGAGAGGCGGCGGCGGCCCTTCCGGAGGGGTCCGAGCAGAGCCGCACACACTCCTTCACCTTCCCCGAGACGCAGTTCATCGCCGTGACCGCCTACCAGAACACCGACGTGAGCACCACCAACACCACCACAACCACCACAACCACCTCCACCATCACAACCATCACCACTATCACAAGCATCACCACCATCACCACTACCTCCATCACCACCACGCCCTCCATCATCACCACCGCCACTACGACCACCACCGCTGCCGTCACCACCACAACCGTCCATCACCACCGCCACTGCCTCCATCACCACCACGGCCACAAAAGACAAAGTTCCCCCGTATAGCCTACAACAGACTGTCGTGCCAAGCAAGCATGAAGGCCGGTCAGCCCCGGAGCGCACGGGAGGGTTTGGAGTGGGGGCGATTGAGACCTCCCCGCCCCCCCCCCCCAACTCTGAGCAAGGTTACGCAACAATTGTCGCGATAACCACCCGGTTGACCTGTTGGTCGCGAGGTCGTTATCCTCGTGTCTAGTCATCCAGCAGTGGGTCGACAGGGGTGGCAGTGGAATATCCATACATTGTAGACATTTACACGTTGGGCTATCGTTTGTGTGATCGCCAGGTCGCATTTGTAAAAAAAGCTACGTAATTCAGTGGGGCTTCACCACGTAACATGAAAAAAACCCATCGTCTCGACATCGTCCCCGGCGGTGCCGTAGGTAGGTGTGGAGGCGAGCCTGGGCAGGCGGCGTGGTGGTGGTTGTGGTGGTGGTGGTGATGGTGGTGGTGGTGGTGACGGGGAGGGTGGGGGGGTTTCTGGGGACGATCGCGCCCTTCTCGGATGGAAGTTCGGCAGCGTTCGCGCCGGCCTCGGCGAGCGCCGCGCTAAAGCCCCGGGGCTTGGCCCGCTGCTTCTCGTCCACAGATAACGCAGCTGAAGATCGACCACAACCCATTCGCCAAGGGGTTCCGCGACAATTACGACGCGTGAGTACTGCGAACAACGACGCAGAGAGCCGCGCACGGCACCCACGGGGCCGTCGCGGTCCCCACGTGCGTCTCGGACCACCGCTTGGAGTCGTACAGATGATGCCTGCCACCCTCCCGGCTGTCGGACACTTCGCGCCTCGGTGCTCCGCCCAGCACAGAGAGAGAGAGATATTTAGTTATTGTTTTGGTAACAGTGACATCCCACGTTCCATCCTTGCCCCGACCATTAAAACCATCATCATCGTCATCTCATCCTTGCAATAAATGCGCTGCTGGATGAAGGCCTCTCTCCCGAGCCGCCTCCCGTCTCTCGCGATCCTGCGCTGTAACAATCCACGCAGTGCCCTGCATGTCATCTCGAGCCGTGATACATCCCTTGGCTGCCACTGCCCCGTCACTTCCTTTCGACCACCGACAGACATCGCCATCCCTTCTCACGGCGTGTCCTGCCCAAGTCCCTTTTTACTTTGATCATTATCAATCGGGAATAATGCACTGTAACCTTCCGTATGTTTACAATACAATCGTCGCGTCTACAACCCGACTGCATTTCGATGCGTTGTATAGCAATAGTGGGCGCGTTAACCTCGTAGACGGAGAGAGGGTATCTGGGGGGGGGGGGTGGGGAGAGAAAAAGAGACTTCTGGACATTGGGAGCAGCAGAATAGAACGAGCGACCACCCACTGGGCGAAAGTTGCTGCCCCGTGCGTGTTCACTCCGCGCAACGTTCGTAAAGATAGGCGAGCGACAGGCGTCTACGGCTTGCGTGGCGTCGTCGTGAGTGGCGCGACATCTGTTGGGTGGAGAGCGTTCGCCATCGAGGCGAGAGAGAGAGTCGTGGCTGCGCGTGCTTCTCACGGGTAGGGACGCACGGAGGCAGCTGCTGCTGCTGTGATTGTTGCCGGAGTCAAATGGTTGCCCAACGTCGCCTACCGACGTGCCCACGTGTGCTCGTTTGTACCACCCACGGGCACGGCTTCCACGCGGGGATCTTGTGTGTGTTGCTGTTCACGTGGCCTCAAAGTGCACCTAGCCTGGCACGAGCGCCGTGGTGACATCATCACCACTTAGTGGCGACTGTTGTGTTTACGTGCGTTTGTGTGTTTATATCGTTGTTGTTGTTGTTGTGTGTGCTTGTTGTTGTTTGTGTCTGTGAGAGCGTGCTTCGGGTGTGCTGCTGGACACCCACCCCCTTGTTCACTCACAGCACTTGCCCCAACAGTCTGTTAAGGCTATAAGGGGGATCTTTGTGTTTATTTGTGGTTGTTGTGTAAACGTGTGCTTGTGTGATAGTTGTGTATGTGTGTGATAGTTGTGTTTGTGTGTGATTGTTGTGTATGTGTGTGTGATAGTTGTGTATGTGTTTGTGTGTGATTGTTGTGTATGTGTGTGATTGTTGTGTATGTGTTTGTGTGTGATTGTTGTGTATGTGTTTGTGTGTGATTGTTGTGCATGTGTTTGTGTGTGATTGTTGTGTATGTGTTTGTGTGTGATTGTTGTGTATATGTTTGTGTGTGATTGTTGTGTATGTGTTTGTGTGATTGTTGTGTATGTGTTTGTGTGTGATTGTTGTGTATGTGTTTGTGTGTGATTGTTGTGTATGTGTTTGTGTGTGATTGTTGTGTATGTGTTTGTGTGTGATTGTTGTGTATGTGTTTGTTGTGTGTAATTGTTGTTGTGTGTGCACATTCATGTCGTGAAGAGTAATAGCGGAGTGGTTTGCGCACTGCGCTAGGAACCCGGTCACCTGGGTTTGATTCCGAGGCACGGCTAACATCAGTGGCAAGTGGTTTCTAACCATCGAGCAAAAGACGGCCACTGCATTGCGCGCTTTCAAATGCGCTTCTGCGGCCGTCTGGAACGTCTTGCTTCCGATATGAGGAAACCACTGGCGCTACACACTTTTACATCTGACTTGAAAACTCGTTTCTTTCGAACTGTTTTTTGCGTTTCTGTTTGTTCTTCCCCCGCACCTCCGATAAGCACGGTTCACTACGTAGATACACAACACATTACGTAGATACGTAACACACTACGGAGATACGTAACACAGTACGTAGATACGTAACACACTACGTACATACGTAACACACTACGTACATACGTAACACACACCCACTACGTAGATACGTAACACACAAACACACTACGTATCAGAACTTTCCCTACGTAGTGTGTTACGTATGTACGTAGTAACACACTACGTAGATACGTAACACACTACGTAGATACGTAACACACACACACACTACGTAGATACGTAACACACACACTACGTATCAGAACTTTCCCTGCGGCTCCTCCCGCAGGTCTACCCGGGTCTAAAACGAGTGCCGATCGCGGTGCGTAAAGTATTAAAGCTGCACGAACAACGGCGTGCGGGACGTGGTGCTCGCTAGACCCCCCCCCACCCACCCTGCGCACGTGCGCGCCCCTTCGGTCTCAAGAGGCGTCCGCTGACAGCACGCCGCGTGTCCCGTCCGCGTGTGCGCGCAGCATCTACACGGGCATGGAGGCGGACGGGCAGAGTCCCTCTCCCACCAACTCGCCCCCCTCCACGCAGATCGTCCCGGGGGCTCGCTGCGTAGCGCCGGGGCAGTACCTGCTGCCCCCGTCCCTGGGCTCGGCCATCGCCAAGGCTCGCTACGGCGTGGACGGGGGCGAGCGTGCCGTGCCGCAGGCCCTGGGCCTCTTCCCGCAGGCGGACGACCCCGGCTCGAGCGCCGCCGCCGCCGCCGCGGCCGCCGCAGCCGCCGCCGCGTCCCAGCGCTGGTTCGTGTCCCCCGCCTACGAGCGCGAGCTGGCCCCCTACCCCTACGGCGTGAACATGAAGCCGCTGCCGTTCCAAGCGAGCGCTCACGCCCTCACCTACTACTCCGAGGCCGCCTTCCCCAGCAACGGCTGGAACTCGCTGTCCCCCTATCCGTCGTACGGCGCCGCCGGCGCTCTGGACGCGGCCGACTTGCGCGACGGATCCGCCTCGACCGCCGCCGCCGCCGCCGCAGCCGCCGCCGCGGTGGCCAACGACGCCGACGTTTCGCTGTCCGGCCTCCACGGCTCCGGGGCGCCGCCGCGAGACGGGGAGTTGAACCGGACGCCCGAGCAGCGCGGCGGTGGCGACGGCTCGGGCGTGGAGGCGCCGTCTGACTCGAGTTGGAGCGAGACACCGGCCGCCTACCGCATGGCCCACGCCGACTACGAGGCCGGGGGGGCCGGGGGGGCCGGGGGGTTGGGCGCAGCGAAGCGGCGGCGCCTCTCGGCGGACTGCGCGGCCGCCTCCGCGGATGTCCTGGGCCACGGCGCGACCATGTACCCGCACCACGACGCGTTCCGTGCCAAGGTGAAGGCGGAGGGAGAGTACCTGGGGCTGTTCGTTCACGGACAGGAGTGACGGAACGACGGTCATTCATTCGCTCATCCGATCGGTCGTTCAGTCGTTCATCACCCGACCCTTCCCGTTAACCCCACTCCCCGGGTCCCTGTCCGTTGCTTCTTCGTGCCGTCGATTCGTGCACTCATGCCGTGATGTAATCTTGCGCACAGACTCTGGTGAACTGTGAATTGCTTGTTTGTTAAACGACAGTCATAATCTTAACCCCTCCCTGCCCTCCCTTAGGTAACGTATATGACGAGCGGGGAATGAATGTAATGTATCGTGTCGGTTCGCCAAGCGGAGTGTGTACATTTACTGACGTGTGTACAAACAATAACGAAGATTATACGAGTTGCCCACGTGGCTTGGAAGTTACCTCTGTTGTTGCGAGCGACCAGTTGAGTTGAATTGAGTTCTATCGACCTCCCTGGAGAAGGCTTTTGACTCGTGGAGACCACAGTATATGTGTGTGTGTGTACCGTACGCTGCGCCCCGTGACTCTTGAAATCACCGCTTGAATTTCCCTGCCAAGGCGAGTGGAGCGATGATGGAGGAGGAGGATCGCGTGTTTTCGAGAGAGTCGTGTGCCGCGCGAGTGATGGGTGTCCTCGAGTATTTTGAAACACTTCGCTACCCCGTAATAGCTTCTTTCAATTGCGTCGTCGCTAAATCCGGGAAGCCACGAGACATTGGACACAACAATAAAATAAATCTTATCTCGTACAGTTCACGCGTCTGAGGGCTTCACACCTCGCTCTCACATCTGAACCCAACACCTCACACCTGCCCAGCCACCATCCCCCCCACACACACCTCCCCCCACACACACACACCTCCCCCCACACACACACCTCCCCCCACACACACACCTCCCCACACACACACCTCCCCCGACACACCCCACATCGCACCTGCCCTCCCCTCGTGCACAGGTGAAACCTTCGGTGCTCTGTGAGTCCTTCCTGTATCGCTGTCGGAACGTTTGCGTCGTTCTCACCGTGTATATATTTTAATAAATCTGTACATTTGTTGTGTCGTCTACGGCCCACGTGTCCGCTCCGTTTGGCGCTCACGTGCGCGCGCGCGCGCGATGATTCACGTGAGTTTAATTACAATCAACAACATTTAATGGCGTTCAGCGGCTAATCACCACCACCATCGCCGTCATCGCAGTCACAACCAGCACAACGGGGTTGGCGCGGCGGATTCGCGCCCTGCGCTACGAACGCCGCCGGGCCGAGTTGGGCCGCGTCTGAGCGTCAGCGGTGAGCACGAGGCCAACGAGGTCGGCCTGGGGCGCCGTCGGTGGCCACGGCCTCGCTGGCGCGCACTCCGAGCAGCGCAGCGGCGAGACAGACGCGTGGACGAGACGTTCGTCGTGACAGGCAGTGGCGCTGTTGTAGGCGGTGTTGGGAAGTCTTCACGCAACAGTGTCATCGTCTGTATGGGAATGACAATTATTGGGATTAAGTACAGCGCCGATTGTCAGTCCACTGCTGGATGAAGGCCTCCCCATGCCGTGTCGATTACGGGGGGCTGTTTGACCCTACTTCCCTACGCGGGCCAGTGCGGATTGGTGAAGGGGTCGCCGGGGAGGGGGCACAAGTCCGGTTCGGATTTCACTTGTCACGAGTGCGTAGCCGTGGTCGGGAAACGAACTCAGCGAGCCGGAGTTTCATCACGCAGCGCGCTAAACACTGAAGCCTCACGCCAGCGCTCCGCCACCACACTTTACACACGCACACTGCCATTTGTACTATATACGTGTGTGTGTGTGTTTATCATCATTCGAAAGAGTCTTTAATTATTAACACGTGACTAATAACAACAAAAGTTCCCTGCCATAATTGTACGGCTCGCGGCAGTCACCGTCGTTTCTAGCGCATCGCAGTCACAGCGCGAAGTAACCGCGCGTTATAAACGGGCGACATCAAAGCGCGTCACCACCACGCGCGCGACGATGCGCCCGGGGCTGCCCGTGCCCGGGATCTGGGACCGGGCGTTGCGCTTGCCAGGCGCGGTGTTGGAAGCCGTGGCGGTTCGCGACTCCAACGCGAACCGAGTTCGCGGGTTCCCGGCTCGCCACGAGCGCGCACCCAGAGCGGCTTCGTCCTCTTGAACTAAAACTCTGCACATGGTAACAATAGCACTGTAGCCATTACAGGTATATATAATATGTAATCTATATATAATATATACTTTATATATATGGATGTGTGTGTGTGTAATAGGCGACGGTGTCGAGCAACAGCCGCTCATCATCGCAAAGCGGCGAGCATCGCATCATGCCTCTGCTATGAAGCAGGAGCGTTGCCCGAAACGTCGCCTATCATTATTATAATAATGAATGATGATTTTTTTTGCACCTTTTATGGCACCCACTCAAAGAGACCGCGTTGATCGAATTCACTTTTTAAAATAAAATAAAATAATCAACCCCGCCGCGCACTTCGCACGGCGACTGAGTTGCGAACGGAGCCGCCGCGATGGATGTCCACAGAACGTGACGACTCAGGCACTCGCAAAGTGAGTGGGTGAACGGGTTCCTTTCATTTCGATGTTATTTGTTTGGCATATATATAAAATATGTTTATATTTGTGTATGGGGAGAGGGGGGGGGGGTGATGCAATGATGCCGCGCGGCCTCGCGCCCGTTGAGACGCCAAGACTCGCGCCTTCGTTAGGCGTTCGTAGCGAGTCTCCATAACGGAATAAACAACAACAACAAACCCCGACACCACCACCACAAGCTCGTAAATAAATCGAAGGAAACGCGGAGAAGGATTCGCCGGTGGTTGTGCTGCTCCCATCGCGGTGTTAGCGGAGGGCCGCGCACAGAGCGGTGGTGCAGTGGTTAGCGCACTGAGCTTCGAACCTTCAACGTCGCCATCCCGCGCTCACCGGCGTGGTGAAGTATGGTCAAGCAGTCCCCGCGACCAATGACAAGCCCTCCCCCACGCCGTGTTGGTCTAGGGGGTATTTTGACCATACTTCACCACACGATGATCAGTGGGGGTTTGTAAAGAAGGGGGGAGGGGAGCGGGGGGAGCAGAACCCGGTTCTGACCTCACTCGCCGTGGCCGGGAATCGAACTCGGGTCGCTGAGTTTACAGCGCAGCGCGCTCACCACTGTCCCACCGCTCCATGCCGCGAGTGTGATGTTTATATTATCGGCGCGCACACGTACACCTACAAGGCAACGATTTCCCGTATAGCCTTTAACAGGCGGCAGCGGCAAGTGCTGTTAGCGAGCACCTATGAAGGCCGGCACGGCACACGAGGGGGTGGGTGGCCAGCACCACGCCCGCTCGCCGTTGTTTCCCCAGTGGCGATGTTTACTACACACCGCACCAGGTACTCATTTGAGGCTGAGTCGAGCTAGGGGAGGCCCAGGGCCGTCGCTGGTGTTGGTGGCTGTGAGCGGGAATCGAACGCGCCTCGTAGTTGGGATCCGTGGCGCGGCGCGCTGACCTCTACACTGCCACTCACACACACACGCACACACGGACACCTGCACACACACACGCACACACACGAACACACACGCACACACACGCACAAACGAACACCTGCGCGCACACACACGCACACACACACGCACACACACGCGCACACACGCACACACGAACACCTGCGCGCACACACACGCACACACGCGCACACGGACACACACGCACACACACACGCACACACGCGCACACACACACGCACACACACACACGCACACACACACCTGTGCGCAGGCACATTACCCTGCACACAAACACACACATACATATACCCCTGCGCGTACAGGTGTGTGTGCGCGCGTTAGTAGGGAGCGGTAGTGTAGTGGTTAGCGCGTTGCGCTACGAACCCGGCAACCCGAGTTCACCAGTGACGATTATGCGAACTGTGCCTGGGCCTCCCCTAGGTTGACTCAGCCTCAAACGAGTACCCGGTGCGGTGCGTAAACATCGCCACTAGAGAGACAAAGGCGGTCGGGCGTGGTGCTGGCCTCCCACCCCCTCGTGTACCGTTCCGGCCTTCATAGGTGCTCGCTAACAGCACTTGCCTCAACAGTCTGTTAAGGCTAAACGGGGGATATTTGTCTTTGTTAACACAAATAAATACGTAAACCAGGACACACACACACATGCGTCATCGTGTGCGAGTGCAGGGAGCTTCAAATCCGTCACCACATGCCCGCTGGTGGCTACCGCGAGCACTGGTGGCTAGCTGCCTCCCCCCACCCACCCCGGAGAGGTGGCCCAGGTGTGCCCAGGTATGTTGCCATCCCTGCCAGGTGTGCCATACCCAGGTGTGCCATCATCCCTACCCAGGTGTTCAATCACCCATGCTCAAGTGGCTTCTCATCTCTGGCCAGGTGAGCGATGCACAGGTGTGCTCGCTGGAGGTCGCTACATCACGGAGCGAAACAGGAACGGCCACGAGCGTCGCTTCCGACTTGACCAGACCCCAGTTCGAGTCCCGGCTTGCGACGCGGGATCAAGGTGAGGCGTTAATGCGTGATGGTGGACGTGCCTCTTAATGGAGAGGGATGATTCGTGCTCTGCCCTAGGGCTGTGTGTACTACCAGTAGTGTGTGTGTGTGTGTACTACCAGTAGTGTGTGTGTACTACCAGTAGTGTGTGTGTACTACCAGTAGTGTGTGTGTACTACCAGCAATGTGTGTGTACTACCAGTAGTGTGTGTGTACTACCAGTAGTGTGTGTGTACTACCAGTAGTGTGTGTGTACTACCAGTAGTGTGTGTGTACTACCAGCAGTGTGTGTGTGTGTACTACCAGTAGTGTGTGTACTACCAGTAGTGTGTGTGTGTACTACCAGTAGTGTGTGTGTACTACCAGTAGTGTGTGTGTACTACCAGTAGTGTGTGTGTGTACTACCAGTAGTGTGTGTGTACTACCAGTAGTGTGTGTGTACTACCAGTAGTGTGTGTGTACTACCAGTAGTGTGTGTGTACTACCAGCAGTGTGTGTGTTCTACCATCAGTGTATGTATGTGTACTACCAGTAGTGTGTGTGTACTACCAGTAGTGTGTGTGTACTACCAGTAGTGTGTGTGTACTACCAGCAGTGTGTGTGTGTACTACCAGCAGTGTGTGTGTGTGTACTACCGGCAGTGTGTGTGTGTTCTACTAGCAGTGTGTGTGTGTGTTCTACTAGCAGTGTGTGTGTGTGTTCTACTAGCAGTGTGTGTGTGTGTTCTACTAGCAGTGTGTGTGTGTTCTAACAGCAGTGTGTGTGTGTTCTAACAGCAGTGTGTGTGTTCTAACAGCAGTGTGTGTGTGTACTACCGGCAGTGTGTGTTCTAACAGCAGTGTGTGTGTGTGTTCTAACAGCAGTGTGTGTGTGTGTTCTACTAGCAGTGTGTGTGTATTCCACTAGCAGTGTGTGTGTGTACTACCAGTAGTGTGTGTGTTCTACCGGCAGTGTGTGTTCTTCCAGCAGTGTGTGTGTACTATCGGCAGTGTGTATGTGTTCTACCGGCAGTGTGTGTGTTCTACTAGCAGTGTGTGTGTGTTCTAACAGCAGTGTGTGTGTGTGTGTACTACCGGCAGTGTGTGTGTGTGTGTTCTAACAGCAGTGTTTGTGTACTACCAGCAGTGTGTGTGTTCTACTAGCAGCGTGTGTGTGTGTTCTACCGGCAGTGTGTGTGTGTTCTTCCAGCAGTGTGTGTATACTACCAGTAGTGTGTGTGTGTACTACCAGCAGTGTGTGTACAACCAGCAGTGTGTGTGTGTACTACCAGCAGTGTGTGTGTGTGTGTACTACCGGCAGTGTGTGTGTGTTCTACTAGCAGTGTGTGTGTGTGTTCTAACAGCAGTGTGTGTGTGTTCTAACAGCAATGTGTGTGTTCTACTAGCAGTGTGTATTCTAACAGCAGTGTGTGTGTGTGTACTACCAGCAGTGTGTGTATTCTACTAGCAGTGTGTGTGTGTGTGTACTACCAGTAGTGTGTGTGTGTATTCTACTAGCTGTGTGTGTGTACTACCATTAGTGTGTGTGTTCTACCAGCAGTGTGTGTGTGTTCTACCGGCAGTGTGTGTGTTCTTCCAGCAGTGTGTGTGTACTACCGGCAGTGTGTATGTGTTCTACCGGCAGTGTGTGTGTGTGTTCTAACAGCAGTGTGTGTGTGTTCTAACAGCAGTGTGTCTGTGTGTGTACTACCGGCAGTGTGTGTGTGTTCTAACAGCAGTGTGTGTGTTCTACCGGCAGTGTGTGTGTGTTCTACTAGCAGTGTGTGTGTGTGTTCTAACAGCAGTGTGTGTGTGTTCTAACAGCAGTGTGTGTGTGTTCTAACAGCAGTGTGTGTGTGTTCTACTTGCAGTGTGTGTGTACTACCAGCAGTGTGTGTGTGTGTTCTATTAGCAGTGTGTGTGTGTTCTAACAGCAGTGTGTGCGTTTTAACAGCAGTGTGTGTGTGTTCTACTAGCAGTCTGTGTGTTCTAACAGCAGTGTGTGTGTGTTCTACTAGCAGTGTGTGTGTGTACTACCGGCAGTGTGTGTTCTAACAGCAGTGTGTGTGTGTGTGTTCTACTAGCAGTCTGTGTGTTCTACTAGCAGTGTGTGTGTTCTACTAGCAGTGTGTGTGTGTTCTACTAGCAGTGTGTGTGTGTTCTAACAGCAGTGTGTGTGTGTTCTACTTGCAGTGTGTGTGTACTACCAGCAGTGTGTGTGTGTGTTCTATTAGCAGTGTGTGTGTGTTCTAACAGCAGTGTGTGCGTTTTAACAGCAGTGTGTGTGTGTTCTACTAGCAGTCTGTGTGTTCTAACAGCAGTGTGTGTGTGTTCTACTAGCAGTGTGTGTGTGTACTACCGGCAGTGTGTGTTCTAACAGCAGTGTGTGTGTGTTCTACTAGCAGTCTGTGTGTTCTACTAGCAGTGTGTGTGTTCTACTAGCAGTGTGTGTGTGTTCTACTAGCAGTGTGTGTGTGTTCTAACAGCAGTGTGCGTGTGTATTCTAACAGCAGTGTGTGTGTGTTCTAACAGCAGTGTGTGTGTGTTCTACCGGCAGTGTGTGTGTGTGTGTTTACTTAAACCTTTCGTGACTGCAGGAATTAATATTCTTTGGGTCTTTCGGTAAAGTCCCGTAGATAGGTTCAAATTAACAAAAATAAAATAAACAAAAAACTACGACTTTTTGATCACAACACAAGCGATCGTCATCAGGAGGAAAGAAGAGGGGGGAAGCTGCCGAAGGCGTAGCCCAAGCGTCACAAACGAAGTGGGGGGGGGGGGGCTAGTGATGTTAATGTGAGAGATTAGCATGTTAATGTAGCCCAAGCGTCACAAACGAAGTGGGCGGGGCTAGTTATGTTAATGTGAGGGGTCGTCGACATTGGCCTCTGACATTAGAGTTCTTAGTCACCCCGTGGAATGGCTGCAGGCAGTCATTCCTCGCTCGACGCGTTTTCGCCTAACGCTGGCACTTTTCAGGAACGCGTCTACCACGTTAAACGAGGAATTAGTGTCCAGGCCGATCGGAGCGAGGGTTGCCTGGGTATTCGTTTGTTCCCTTTCACGTGAATGTACAAACTGTTGGCCGGTGGTCGAGACTCGGGATGGAGTGGCAGTCAAAGGAGGGAAGACGCCCGAGAGGACATCCACCACGTGGGACGACGGGGATGGAGTCCGCTTGCGAGGCGGGAGCTGGGTAGAATCGCTTCGTCGCGGCGAGCCCGTGAGAGGTGAGACGCGCTTTGGGGAAAAGCCTCCGTCATCCAGCAGTGGAGATAGATCGTGGCTGCTGATCAGAATCACGATCTCTATGTAGACTGGAGGAATCCGATAAGCTATGAAGATATATATATATTTTTTACAGATGTCCAGTAGGGGCGGGTCAGCAAGGTACAACAGCAAACAAGACGAAACAAGTCGGGATTGGGGATTTGTTTCAAGCGGGGGGCGCGGGGGGGGGTGTTGTGGGGGGGGGGCGCGGGGGGGGGCTCGGGGGAGGTGTGGCGCGAGGGGGCGGGGCCTCTCAGTTCTCGGTCTCCGCGTGCGTGTGGCGCCCCCTCGTGGCGAGGCGGAGAGCCGGCAGGGAGTGGTGCGGGGCGCGTGGGGTTCTATCGCCGTCTCGTGGACGAGTTGAGGAGTCGCGCTCCAAGCCTGGACGCCGTTGACACCGAACGTAGAATTCGGGTTGTGAAACGGTTAAACCGGTTAAACCGGTGTAACCGTTTTCAGAATAGATGAGCGATTTCGAAGAGAGTCCGGATCCCATATTCATTCCCAGTGGGATATCAGTAACGGAAGCACGCACTGATTGTCACGCGCGAACTTACACCTCCGATTGGCGCGGTTCAACGTTAAAACGCACACGCGTACAGACGGCACAGCAGGCAGCCGAAGCTACCACGTGTGGTGCGTATGCCCTCGTTACACAGTTAGAAGGCGCAGCCGTGATCATAATCACAGGCGAGAATCCATCGTTGTAAACGGCTTCCGCAAAAAATCAAATAATATATGCGTATATTTATATCGGTATTATCAACCAGATCAAGTGAATTGAGGCGTATTAGATTGAAAGAGTCCAACTTGGCATTGTCATTTAAATAGACGCACTGGAACCGATTTTAATGAGCTCCAAAAAAAATTAAAATCACCTCCGACGCTGGGCGGTTTGGGTGGGTTAACACGTGGGCCGGGGCGGGGGGGGCTCATCCTGCAGTGGATATACGGATTATAAGGTCGCACTAACTGCACACGAAGTGCTTACCACAAATGAACCACAATACCTCGCTGATCTCGTCAAGGAGCAATGAACCATCACGCGACACTCCGGTGGTAATGCAGCGACTTTTGGATGACCATCGAACGATGACGGTGGTCACCGCTGCATCGCGCGGTTTTCAGATGCGCTTCTTCGGCCGTCTGGAACGCTCTTCCTTCCTCCTTCCTTCCGTTATGTAACTACGTATGTTGAACTTCTTTCGCACCGTACGCAGCCAAGCGTGCTAATCGGATGTGCGATGAGGAAGCCACTGGCGCTGTGCACTTTAAATCAAGATTGAAAGCTCACCTCCCTCGAACTGCTTTTTGTGTTTAGTTTTTGTTGCCTTTCCCAGTTCTCGGGAGATGAGCTTTTAGTCTGGACTTAAAGTGCACAGCGCCAGTGGCTTCCTAAGGGGCCACCCATTTAGTACGCATAGAGGGGGGAGCGGGGGGTTAACACAAATGCGTAGCTTGTGTATGGGGGGGGGGGTCTACTAACAATGTGCGTACGCATAGGAAACGGGGGGGGGGGGAAGCCTCGATCATAATTTGTCTACATTGGCCTTCAAATGAGTTAGTCTGGCAGTCGAGTATCTGTTTGCTTAAACACGTGAATATTATTCATCCTTGATCGTTTCTGCGTGGATTAAATATCGACTGTTCTTTTGGATTCGGGGGGGGGGGGGAGCGTCAGGCGTACGTACACAGGTGGGGTGGGGTGGTGTAAAAAGTCAGCGTGCGTACAGGGAGGGTATGGAGGGGTCAAGTTCTGACATATTTTTGAGTGCCTACTACCTGGATGGCCCCTAATCGCGCCTCCGATTAGCGCGGTTGGCAACGTACGACGCGAAAGAAGTTCAACGCACAGCACGTACTGACACGGGCAACAGTGACCGCTCGGCGTGGCGAGGCGCGGCACGGCAGGAGGAGCTCTCGGCCTGCTCGGAGCGCGCGTTCCCCCGTGACCACCGCTCAGCCGCATCTCAGTGCGCTGGGAGCAGTAACAGCAGCCGGTGTGTTGTGTGGTAGAGACACGGAGAGACGTGGCGGGTGGTGGAGGGGCAGACAGTCACAGGCAGAGGAGAATAAGAGGATGGTCTTACACCTGGACTTGAACTGAGGGCAGGGAGTTGACAGCATAGACAGCTGGGGGAAGGGATTTCCAGACAAGCGGGCAGCGGTGGAGCATGAGCGACCTCCCACTGAGCACAAGTTGACTGTGGGGGGGGGCTTCCAGAGTGAGCCTCCGTTGCCGGAGCAGAGTGTGTGTGGAGGGTGATGTGGTCGGTGTGTGGAGGGTGGTGTGTGGAGGGTGGTGTGTGGAGGGTGGTGTGGTCGGTGTGTGGAGGGTGGTGTGTGTGTGGTGGGTGTGTGGAGGGTGTGTGGTCGGTGTGTGGAGGGTGGTGTGTGGAGGGTGGTGTGTGGAGGGTGGGTGTGTGTGGAGGGTGGTGTGTGGAGGGTGTGTGGTCGGTGTGATGGAGGGTGGTGTGTGGAGGGTGGGTGTGTGTGGTGGGTGTGTGTGTGGTGGGTGTGTGGTCGGTGTGTGGAGGGTGGTGTGTGTGGAGGGTGTGTGGAGGGTGTGTGGTCGGTGTGTGGAGGGTGTGTGTGTGGTGGGTGTGTGGTCGGTGTGTGGAGGGTGGTGTGTGGAGGGTGTGTGGTCGGTGTGTGGAGGGTGGTGTGTGTGGAGGGTGTGTGGAGGGTGTGTGGTGGGTGTGTGGTGTGTGTGTGTGTGGTGGGTGTGTGTGTGGTGTGTGTGTGTGGTGGGTGTGTGTGTGGTGTGTGTGGTGTGTGTGTGTGGTGGGTGTGTGTGTGGTGTGTGTGTGTGTGGTGGGTGTGTGTGTGGTGTGTGTGTGTGTGGTGGGTGTGTGTGTGGAGGGTGGGTGTGTGGAGGGTGTGTGTGTGGTGGGTGTGTGGAGGGTGTGTGATGGGTGTGTGGAGGGTGTGTGGTGGGTGTGTGGAGGGTGTGTGTGTGGTGGGTGTGTGGTCGGTGTGTGGAGGGTGTGTGGAGGGTGTGTGGAGGGTGTGTGGTCGGTGTGTGGAGGGTGTGTGGAGGGTGTGTGTGTGCAGGGTGTGTGTGGAGGGTGTGTGTGTGTGCAGGGTGTGTGTGTGGAGGGTGTGTGTGTGGAGGGTGTGTGTGTGGAGGGTGTGTGTGTGGAGGGTGTGTGTGTGGAGGGTGTGTGTGTGGAGGGTGTGTGTGTGGAGGGTGTGTGTGGAGGGTGGGTGTGTGGAGTGTGTGTGGATTGGGGGTGTGTGGAGGGTGTGTGTGTGTGGAGGGTGTGTGGAGGGTGGGTGTGTGGAGGGTGTGTGTGTGGAGGGTGTGTGGGTTGGGTGTGTGTGGGTTGGGGGTGTGTGGAGTGTGTGGAGGGAGGGTGTGTGGAGGAGCGCCTCTAATGACGAGTTCGCGAACGCGTCCGCTGTGCCCGTCTCTCTGCGATTCACACGAACATTGACTCCAAGGTGGTTTGGTCCTTCGGCACTTACCCACAGAGAGAAAATCCTCCACATCTGATTAAAAGGTTGCCCACTAAATCAATCCCGGAGACGTCACGATTCCTCAGTAAACTCCTCCGCAATGCCAACTCTTGTTGTGCATCAATCGTTCATCTGTTAAGAGCGTTGAGCCAGCTGGCCAGGATTGGGGGGAATGAAGACGACGACTCTTCACCCAGGCAACTGGAGAGCACAGACCGAGTGTTCCTCACCTAACATTACAACGAACAATAACATGACATTTAAAAAAAACCCTGTCTGGCAATTAAACAGTTGTGTTAAGATGTTCAAACACCAAATACATTTTTTTTTAGAAATCCTGTCTGCATTAATCACACGCACTTGTGGTGAACATATGCAGTGGGTCATAAACTGGAGGGAACTTTAACTCAGAGGCCACACGATTATTATAACATTTAACGGCCCCTTTCACCCGATGCTCTACGTAGCCGGCTAGCTCGCCTCTTCTGGCTATCGCTGCGCCTACACTGCCGGGGCTTGAGTCTTCTCTGGAGTCTTCGCTGGTTATAAGCTCGGAGCTTCACTGGTACAGCTCAAGCCTCACCCTAGCCAGGGGTTCGGCTTTGCCCACAGAGGTCTTCTCTCTTCAGGGCTCCCAGGTCGGTCTTCAGTCTTCAGCCGGACGATACTGACTCGAGCCGTTCAGGTCCCTGACTTATATACCGGGTCCCGGCTCACTCCGCCCCTGGCCACGCCTCCCCTCCAGAACCTTCTCGAAGGCCCTGGAGAATGACCTCATCCCCCAGCCCCCTTCCGGGGGCCTGGGGTCTCAACCGTTAGTCCCGATGCTCCCCCCAGGGATTGCCCAGGGCCAGCTGCCCATCATTACTGTTGAGCAGGTCCGGCCTCCCTTCTGCTCTCTACTGGCTTAAGCTAGTACTGCCAGCTACGAGGAGTGGCGACCGTGTCCAACCCTGCCCCTACACATACAAACAAAAACATGCTCTGATAATATATAGCATTGGCTTTGAAACTGATTGGTCTACACCAGAGACAGCAGCCTTCTTTAGAGCCTAGCCTCACCAGTGTCAGACCAGAGACCGCCACAAGGCGAGCAGTACAAGTACAATGCCACACGTGTCAGAGCATTCATAGCTCGGGGTGAGCTGCTGCAAAATGGAACCTTTTTGATACTAGGGGAAAAAAATGTCCCATGTTGTAACATTAACATATTTAAAATCATAGTCGCCTGCCGATGCTAGTTGTAATTACTGACGAAACGTCGTACTCGAATTGTAAAATTTTGTGGGTTTCCTTTCCAACACACCGGTATGCTGTACTAGTAACAAATTGGCATGTTCTGTTTACGTGACAAACCTTACTAATTGGCTGTGTCAGATGGTGGTGAGGTTAACGACACATTTATATCTTCACGTGATCTAACCCAATAAAAAACCTGTTATGGATAACATGTATTATTAAAAAATATTTACACATTTTTTTATTGAAACTTAGATCTCAACGTTTTCAGACCGATCACCAATGCTCCCAGAGGCACCTCCGCTGGGACTTCAAACGGTGTCCCGACTTTTTTTCGGGATCGCAAATTCAACATCTCGAGAACGCTTCCCAATTCCCAGCGCACCGCTTCTCCCCCCATGCCCCACTGAACGCAAACCGCAATGTCCTCTTCACCGATCGAACAGCCCCGCGTGGGAATTGTCTTAGATCGCCGTGTCCGTGACACGAGGCCCCACAAGACTCGTGGGGGGAGGGGAGGGGGGGGGGTTGGAGGGGGAGGGGGATTGAACGTGTGTACGTATGTACGTTGAACTTCTTTCGCGCCGTACGTAGCCAACAGTGCTAATATCGGAGGCGCGGGGGAAGGACAAGCTAAACACAAAAAAGCAGTTTTTGAAGAAATGAGTTTGTCAATCTAGATGATTTTTAAAAGTGCCATTAGCTCCCAGCGGCTTCCGAACATCGGAAGGAAAGGGCGTTCCATCAGAGTCGCAGCAGCGCATCAGAAAGCGCGCGATGATGATGATGATGCGGTGATGACTGCCGTTGTGCAACGGCTCAGAGAGGGTTCACGATGGCCGTGTCGGCGACGCTCACGCCGCCGATTTTCTGGGTTCGAGTCCGCGCGTTTGTCAGCGGCCCGCGAATCTAAACTAAACTTTTTTTTTATTTTACCAGGTAAGGCCCCACTCAGCTGTGTAGCTCCTTTTCAACAGCGACGAAGTGGCTTATCACGTGGTAAGGGGCCGTCCATAAATGACGTCACGTGATTTTGGACGATTTCTGACCCCCCCCCCTCGTCACACGGCGTCACAAAAAGTCAGACCCCCCCCTCAAATATGACGTCACAAAGCTCTGCCCCCCTCCCCAAAAAAAAACTTGCTTCAAATCTTGAATTAAAGCTTTTGTGACTGCACGGATTCATATTCCTGTTTCTTTCGGTAAAGTCACGTAGAGCGGAAACAATAAAATAATAAAAATATATTTATATTATTTTTATGAAAATAGATTTTTATTATTTTTATCAAAATAATTAAAAAATGTTTATTATATAATACAAATCTAGTTTTATTATTTTATTGTTTCCCTTCTACATGACTTTACCGAAAGAACCAAGAATATGCCTCAAATCGCTTTAAACTATTGTCATTGTAGTGCTTACTTAATGTGGCGCTGCACTCTGATGTTGTAGGAGAAAACATTTATTAAAAAGTCTATTTTATTAAGTAGAACGTGTTGTCTATATTTATTTAAAGTTGCGCATTTTGATGTGACGTCACATTTCTCACCCCTCTCGTCACAAATCGTCACAAATATCTGACCCCCCCCCCCCCAGGTGCGTGATGTAATTTATGGACGTCCCCTAATTTATAGCACTCATAATAAACCTTGATTCTTAATGAGGAAAAAACCGGAGGACCCGGAGAAAATCCACGCAACCACGGGGAGAGAGAAACACCGCAAACTCCAAATATACAGCAGCAGGCGTCAGGGTCGGGATCGAACCCACGAACTCCTGCACACAGGCGGGGTAGTTAACATCTCCTAGCCACCCGTGGCATGATTGGACCGGGGTCTCCCGTGTAGCGAGTTCATCGATTCAGCTCGGTGACCAAGAACTGCTCATTAAAAAAAAAAATCCCTTAATATTACACTTGGTTCGCCAGGAATAGTTTAACGGAGTGGCGGGCCCACTGATTGTTTGGAGTGTAAAGTTTATTTTGATTAAGAGACCAGGATAGTCTCATGTGCAAGAGCGACCTGGAGCATCATTATGCTTGTCAATACAGGGCTGATGATTGCCGTCTATACACTGACGCCGCCAAACAGCGGTCGACTCTTGCGAATGACGTCGCGGGATAACCTAAGGTCCACTGTAAATCAGACTGTGTGGAGTTTTACGATGGTTACTACACCCGCAGTATTAATCAGGGCCGCCGCTCGGACCTCTGTGCCGAACGGAGAACGCGCTACCACTGGGCCATCTCGCCAGATGACACGCGTCCGAGATGTCACGGCCATGGAAGAGATGGAGCGATTAAATAAGCTGTGGTGCATGTGGCCAGGTGATTACACCCAACAGTGAATTTTGACCAGAGCTGATGATGATGATGATTATCAAATGTGGTTATGATTTTTTTTGTCTTTTCATTGCCATGCGGTGGGCGATCTTTGCAAGGCAAACAAATCGGAGCACCACCTCGTGTGGATGACAGGCATTTGAAGTGACCTCAGAAGTAGTTATATGATATTCTTAGTTCTTTCGGTAAAGTCACGTTGAAGGGAAACAACAAAATAATAATATATATAAAACAATAAAAATTCTCACGACGTTTCGACCATAACACAAACGGTCGTCTTCAGGTGTGTTGGTTTGCATAAATGTATTTTTAAACGGTGCATTTATTTATTTATAAAAAAAACGTTAGTGCCACGCGCAGCGATTTGGCAGTTTATTTAGGACTAGTCCATCTATATTCTGAAAAGAGAAATTTCGTCTCCCCCCTCCTCTTTTCAGAATATAGATGGACTAGTCCTAAATAAACTGCCAAATCGCTGCGCGTGGCGCTAACGTTTTTTAATAAATAAATAAATGCGCCGTTAATAATACATTTATGCAAACCAACACACCTGAAGACGACCGTTTGTGTTATGGTCTAAACGTCGTGAGAATTTTTATTGTTTTATATATATTTTATTATTTTGTTGTTTCCCTTCAACGTGACTTTACCGAAAGAACTAAGATTATAAATTACTGCAGTCACGAAAGCTTTAAATCAAAATTTAGTTATATGATGTCCTCTTCCCCGTGGCCGCTCTCCCGCACGATGTAAAGTCGCGGTGATATCTGCGGGGGGTCCAAGAGGACAAGCATCGATCTGTCGACAAATAACATCTCGTGATCAAATCTCATCTCTCGATCTCTCGGAAGCTCGCCCCTCCACTCCTTCCCGTCCCTCCCCTACCCTTCCCTGATCCCGAAGTACCCCTCTATCGCGCTCACCCATTCCTCAATCCTTGCAGCTCGCCCCCTGTCACCCGAATCATCCTATTCTGTCGCCTTCTTATTTTAACGATGTCAAGCGCCTTCAGTGAAGACGTTACTCTATACATGAATAATCGGATCACATTATTGTTGCACCTTACGAGTGCTCGTACGGGTGGGGTCCGCCCTGCACCCAACAGGTGCTATAGGCTGCGGGACTGCCTCGTCACGCGGAGGCAGTTCAGCAGAGTCCGTTGTCGTGCGGTGCACCATGCCTGCAACGTGCAACCCGCATTGACCAGCATGGTGAAGAATGGACAGTTCACCCCTCACATCCGATAGTGTGGATTGATAGGGGGCTGCACGTGTTCGTGACAAAATGATGAAGCCGATACGTGCACTTGGAACATAACTGGGGGGCAATGGTGGAGGGGGGGGGGGGCCGAGGCGGTGGGGGTGAGTGAGGTGTGTGTATAAAAACAACATGAAATCATAATCTTAGCTCTTTCGGTAGTCACGTTGAAGGAAAACAATAAAATAATAAAATATATATAAAACAATAAAAAATTCTCACGACGTTTCGACCATAACGCAAACGGTCATCATCAGGTGTGAAAAACCAACGGCAAGAAACATTTGAAAGAAGTGGCGGTTTGCATTTATTTATTATCTATGTTCTGAAAAGAGGCGGGGGGAGACGAAAAATTAATGTATGCTGTCTGACAGCCACCGAAAGCGTGAACAATCAATTAAGACCTGAAATGGTTTATCAAATCCTTCCAATGATTGCTAAGCCAGAATCCATCTTCTCTTGTATATGTGATTGTTCACACTTACGGTGGCTTTCAGACAGCATACATTAATTTTTCGTCTCCCCCCCCCCCCCTCTTTTCAGAACATAGATGGACTCGTCCTTCTAAATAAACTGCCAAATCGCTGCCCGTGGCGCAAACGTTTATTTAAATGAGTAAATGCGCCGTCTTAAAAAAATAAACAAATAAGTAGATAAATAAATATATAAATGCTGACCGCCATTTCTTTCAAATGTTTCTTGCCGTTTGTTTTTTCACACCTGATGATGACCGTTTGTGTTATTGTCGAAACGTCGTGAGAATTTTTTTTATTATTTTATATATTTTATTATTTTATTGTTTCCCTTCAACGTCACTTTACCGAAAGAGCAAAGAATATGAATTACTGCAGTCACGAAAGCTTTAAATCAAAACATGAAAGCAGACTAATAAAGATGATGAGCGATGCGGGCCACGCTGGGCTCGCAGTCTCTGACCGGCGTCGACTTCCAACCCCCTCCCACCCCTCCCAGTCCAATCTCATGACGGGAGGGGATGTATGGGGTTGTAGGGGTTGTAGGGGATGTAGGGGATGTATGGGGTTGTAGGGGATGTAGGGGGTGTAAGGGTTGTAGGGGACGTAGGGGTTGTAGGGGATGTAGGGGTTGTAGGGGTTGTAGGGGACGTAGGGGACGTAGGGGATGTAGGGGACGTAGGGGTTGTAGGGGATGTAGGGGATGTAGGGGATGTAGGGGACGTAGGGGATGTAGGGGTTGTAGGGGATGTAGGGGATGTAGGGGATGTAGGGGACGTAGGGGACGTAGGGGATGTAGGGGATGTAGGGGACGTAGGGGACGTAGGGGTTGTAGGGGATGTAGGGGATGTAGGGGTTGTAGGGGACGTAGGGGGTGTAGGGGATGTAGGGGACGTAGGGGTCGTAGGGGATGTAGGGGTTGTAGAGGATGTAGGGGATGTAGGAGATGTAGGGGATGTAGGGGTTGTAGAGGATGTAGGGGATGTAGGAGATGTAGGGGATGTAGGGGTTGTAGGGGATGTAGGGGATGTAGGGGTTGTAGGGGATGTAGGGGTTGTAGGGGCTGTAGGGGATGTAGGGGATGTAGGGGACGTAGGGGACGTAGGGGATGTAGGGGATGTAGGGGACGTAGGGGACGTAGGGGTTGTA
Source organism: Petromyzon marinus (assembly GCF_048934315.1). Lineage (NCBI taxonomy): Eukaryota > Metazoa > Chordata > Hyperoartia > Petromyzontiformes > Petromyzontidae > Petromyzon > Petromyzon marinus. The sequence goes on along the minus strand of NC_133685.1, from coordinate 1,522,914 downwards.
GGGGATGTAGGGGATGTAGGGGACGTAGGGGACGTAGGGGTTGTAGGGGATGTAGGGGATGTAGGGGTTGTAGGGGATGTTGGGGATGTAGGGGTCGTAGGGGTCGTAGGGGATGTATTGGTTGTAGGGGATGTAGGGGACGTAGGGGACGTAGGGGTCGTAGGGGTCTGAGGGGATGTAGGGGATGTAGGGGACGTAGGGGATGTAGGGGTTGTAGGGGATGTTGGGGATGTAGGGGATGTAGGGGGTGTAGGGGATGTACGGGACGTAGGGGTCGTAGGGGATGTTGGGGATGTAGGGGATGTAGGGGTTGTAGGGGATGTAAGGGACGTAGGGGTTGTAGGGGATGTAGGAGATGTAGGGGGTGTAGGGGGTGTAGGGGATGTAGGGGATGTAGGCGTTGTAGGGGATGTAGGAGATGTAGGGGATGTAGGGGTTGTAGGGGATGTAGGGGTTGTAGGGGATGTAGGGGATGTAGGGGATGTAGGGGACGTAGGGGTTGTAGGGGACGTAGGGGGTGTAGGGGATGTAGGGGATGTAGGGGATGTAGGGGACGTAGGGGTTGTAGGGGATGTTGGGGATGTAGGGGTCGTAGGGGATGTAGGGGTTGTAGGGGACGTAGGGGACGTAGGGGTTGTAGGGGATGTAGGGGTTGTAGGGGTCGTAGGGGATGTAGGGGTTGTAGGGGACGTAGGGGACGTAGGGGTCGTAGGGGATGTAGAGGTCGTAGGGGATGTAGAGGATGTAGGGGACGTAGGGGATGTAGGGGATGTAGGGGTTGTAGGGGATGTAGGGGATGTAGGGGACGTAGGGGTTGTAGGGGACGTAGGGGGTGTAGGGGGTGTAGGGGATGTAGGGGATGTAGGGGTTGTAGGGGATGTAGGGGATGTAGGGGACGTAGGGGACGTAGGGGTTGTAGGGGATGTTGGGGATGTAGGTGTCGTAGGGGATGTAGGGGTTGTAGGGGACGTAGGGGACGTCGGGGTTGTAGGGGATGTAGGCGATGTAGGGGATGTAGGGGTTGTAGGAGATGTAGGGGATGTAGGGGTTGTAGGGGATGTAGGGGATGTAGGGGATGTAGGAGATGTAGGGGATGTAGGGGTTGTAGGGGATGTAGGGGTTGTAGGGGATGTAGGGGTCGTAGGGGTCGTAGGGGATGTAGAGGTCGTAGGGGATGTAGGGGACGTAGGGGATGTAGGGGATGTAGGGGTTGTAGGTGATGTAGGGGATGTAGGGGTTGTAGGGGATGAGGGGATGTAGGGGATGTTGGGGTTGTAGGTGATGTAGGGGATGTAGGGGATGTAGACGATGTAGGGGATGTAGGGGTTGTAGGTGTTGTAGGGGTTGTAGGGGATGTAGGGGATGTAGGGGTTGTAGGTGATGTAGGGGATGTAGGGGATGTAGAGGATGTAGGGGATGTAGGGGATGTAGAGGATGTAGGGGATGTAGGGGTTGTAGGGGATGTAGGGGATGTAGGGGTTGTAGGTGATGTAGGGGTTGTAGGGGATGTAGGGGATGTAGGTGTTGTAGGGGTTGTAGGGGTTGTAGGTGATGTAGTGGATGTAGGGGATGTAGAGGATGTAGGGGATGTAGGGGATGTAGGGGACGTAGGGGATGTAGGGGTTGTAGGGGATGTAGGGGACGTAGGGGTTGTAGGGGATGTAGGGGACGTAGGGGATGTTGGGGATGTAGGGGATGTAAGCCACGCCGCGCGCCTTCCCTTCCCGCGGGATCGGCCCAACAACAAACATCCTCGCTTCGTTTAATGAGGAGCGGCGTGGGTGGGAGATGAGATGGGAGGGGGTGTGGGTTGAGGATGGGAGGGGTGGGGGGTGAGAGGGGATGGGAGGCGATGAGAGTCTCTAGACTCATTTTTAAGAGGGTGCTGCACTGGCACAACAACATTAATTACAATAATAATGATGATCGCGATCTAACCCAAAAACCACGATTATATTAATGTATTGGTCGCGAAAGCCCACGTCTTAATCAGAATAATGATGACGATGACGCGAATAATGTACAAAGATTATTCAGGTAGCGATGTATTCAAACCAAACGATGCTCTTAGAGTCTAAAGTGGCGTGGACAGCAAAGGCTACTTTAGAACAATCCAGCAGAGCCCAGATGCGTGGATTGGGAACATCGTCAGGGGTGGGCGGAGCCGCGCGCGATCTGCAGCTGGGGACGTCCGGAGCGCCTCCCGGGGTGCTGCCGAGCGGCCCCCGGCACCCGAGGCCTCCGCGCCTTGGGGGCCCGGAGGACGCCCTGGGGAGCCCGCAGGACGTCCTGGGGGGTCCGGAGGACGACGCCCTGGGGGGCCCGGAGGACGCCCTGGGGGGCCCGCAGGACGCCCTGGGGGGCACGGAGGACGCCCTGGGGGGCCCGGAGGACGCCCTGGGGAGCCCGGAGGACGGCCTGGGGGGCCCGGAGGACGTCCTGGGGGGTCCGGAGGACGACGCCCTGGGGGGCCCGGAGGACGCCCTGGGGGGCCCGGAGGACGTCCTGGGGGGTCCGGAGGACGACGCCCTGGGGGGCCCGGAGGACGCCCTGGGGGGCCCGCAGGACGCCCTGGGGGGCACGGAGGACGCCCTGGGGGGCCCGGAGGACGCCCTGGGGGGCCCGGAGGATGCCCTGGGGAGCCCGGAGGACGGCCTGGGGGGCCCGGAGGACGGCCTGCGACTGCGGTGAAGAGCCCGCAATGCTTCGTCGCTCATCGACGCTCGAGTGTCGCCTGCCAGAGGAGCCGTGCACAGACTACACTGACCTCGCGTGCAATGGTGGGGGCTGCCCCCCCCCCCCGCTCCTCATCCCCTTCTCATCCATTCACAAATGCTGTCATAGACCTGACGAAGTTGGTCCGATGGACCCACTGATTGTGATGGTGAGAGGTGAGACTTTGACGAAGGAAGTTCTGTAAGGGGTTATAGGTGATGGAACAACGGAGGTCAAGAGGCGATGACGACATATGGTGATTGGCGGTGTGAGCCACCGCTGTTTGGCAGAGACGCGAAGTGCTCGCGTGAATGTCTCCGCTCAACGCGACTGTGACGGCACTGCAGTGGCGTTAATGTGCACACTCGTCGCTCGGTGCATTTATCACAGTTTATTAATCGATTATTACACGCGTGGTGTAATCATCTGGCCTTTACACCGCACCGGTTCCAGCCGTTCACCCTACAGGTTATGATTAAATCTTGATTTGAAGCTTAGTAAGGTTATGATTGTTGACTTATTTTCCAAACACGGTGACGCACTGGGATCGACGGATGAAATGCGCCACTTTAGAAATGTAAATTAATATTATTATGCGTTGGATGTGAGTCACGCAGCAGCAGTAGCTGTCTGTAGTTTATTTTTGCTATGATCCAAAAAAAAACATGGCTTTGATATACAAATTAGCGCGATGTTTGATCCGCTCGATAAATGGGCCGCGAAGCGAGCACGTGGCCGGCCGACTCCGTGCGCGTGCAGCAGGATCCGGGGGGGGGGGGGGGGGGGTGTGACGTCACGAGCCGGGAGGGGTGACGTCACGAGCCGGGAGGGGTGACGTCACTGTGCGTGAGTGCCTCGTGCAGCGTCCCCACACATCGTCCAGACACCGTGTTTGCAGTGACTCGCGCAGCAGCCCGATTGTCAATCCACTGCTGGATGAGTGCTCCTTCCCGCGCCACACCCCCCCCCCCCCATCTACCCCCCCCTTCCCCACGCCGTGTCGGTCATGTGGTTGACCATACTTCACCATCTTGGTCTGTGCGGGTTGGTGATGTAATTCGCCTCTGATGTTAGCCGTGACCGGGGTTCGAACTCAGGTGCGGGCTTCGTAGCCGCGATGCTGCAGCAGCAGCAGCATCGCCTCCTCCTCCCCCCCACTGCGGTAACACCTGCAGGCAGGGCCCTCCTGAAAGCGAGTCTTGAGACGCAGCAGCAACAACAACAACAACAATAACAACAACAATAACCACTGCCCCACCGCAGGTACAACGACAACAACAATAACAACAATAACAACAACAACAACAATAACCACTACCCCACCGCAGGTACAACGACAACAACAACAATAACCACTGCCCCACCGCAGGTACAACGACAACAACAACAATAACCACTGTCCCACCGCAGGTACAACGACAACAACAACAACAACAATAACCACTGCCCCACCGCAGGTACAACGACAACAATAACAACAACAACAATAACCACTGTCCCACCGCAGGTACAACGACAACAACAACAACAATAACCACTGTCCCACCGCAGGTACAACGACAACAACAACAACAACCACTGCCCCACCGCAGGTACAACGACAACAACAACAACAACGCCGTTCGGGATTGACGTAGCCGCCTCTAAATTGCGACCGCATCTCTCAATCCGCGGTATGGAAAAGCCTCAGGCGGGTGATGTTTAACAGAGAGGAGGGAGTCGGTGAGTCACAGGCAGAGGGAGTGATTGGACGGCTGCTCCTGGACTGCAACGCTTTGTGGCAGCGCGCGTGCGAATGAGTAAAGCGATGAGTTCATGAATGAGTTGATACAGTAATGAGCGAATGCATGCATTCTGGACACAATGCGGGCGATTGAAACATTTGAATGCGTTAACGTTTGATAAATTAATGCGTTGGTTCATGATTGATTTTGCAGCAGCGCCACGCCTGCGAGCGAATTTACGAATGGGTTTATGAGCGGGTTAATGAGCGAGTGAATGAGCGAGTGGATGAATCTATGAATAAATGAGTCACTCACTACCAACGAGGTCTGCTCTGCAGCCCCTGGCAGCGTGCAAGCCGTGAACGCACCAGCAGCGCTCTCTGCAGCAACAGCGGCAGCAGCACGCCTGCAAGCGAGTCGGCGAATTAGTGAATGCACGAGTGAGTTAATACGTCGATGCATTTTCGAGTTAATCAATTAGTTGGTTTTACGAGCGTCGTTATTCAGAATTGTGCATGCTAGTGAATGAATGAACCGATTAGCTAATTAATTGGTGAATCGCTGGGTTTATGTGTGATGGAGCATCGTCACGCATTCAACGAATGTATGCACGGGATTTCACCGTATTAATGCATGCATATTTGAATGCACGCGTTAAGGACTTAGTTAATAATTAAATGAATAAATCGCTCGAATGAATGAAGGAAGGACAATTGTTGGAGCTCGGCACGTAGCCATGTTCTCTTCGCCCGCTGAGACGCCGCTGATTTACGCAGTAGAATTGTCGGCAGCTGCAGCAGCATCTGGAAGAACAGCAGCAGTAGCGGTAGTGGCGTCATCAGCAGCAGCGCCATGGTCATCAGCAGCAGCAGCAATATTGGCAGCAAGAGCAAAGTTGCCTTAGCGTGGCACGGCTCGCTGGATGTGGGTTGACGTGGCCAGGTGGGCGATTGGGGGGGGGGGTGATTGGGGGGGGGGTGGGCGATTGGGGGGGGGGGGGGGCGACTGGGGGGGGTGGGCGATTGGGGGGGGGTTGGCGATTGGGGGGGCGATTGGGGGGGCGATTGGGGGGAGTGGGCGATTGGGGGGGGGCGATTGGGGGGGTGGGCGATTGGGGGGGTGGGCGATTGGGGGGGTGGGCGATTGGGGGGGTGGGCGATTGGGGGGGGCGATTGGGGGGGGGGTGGGCGATTGGGGGGGCGATTGGGGGGGTGGGCGATTGGGGGGGTGGGCGATTGGGGGGGTGGGCGATTGGGGGGGGTGGGCGATTGGGGGGGGTGGGCGATTGGGGGGGTGGGCGATTGGGGGGGTGGGCGATTGGGGGGGTGGGCGATTGGGGGGGGGCGATTGGGGGGGTGGGCGATTGGGGGGGGGGTGGGCGATTGGGCGTGGGGCGATTGGGGGGTGGGCGATTGGGGGGGTGGGCGATTGGGGGGGGCGGTGGGGGACTGCGTGAGTTGGGTGGGAGGGAGGGGGACAGTGGTGTTGTGAGATAATGTTGAGTGGTGTGGCTGGGGGGTGGGGGGCGAGCGCTGTAGCGAGGAGTGGTGGTCGCCCTGACCACAAGGTGACCACACTGTGACCACAAGGTGACCACACTGTGACCACACTGTGATCATACTGTGACCACACTGTGATCACAAGGTGACCACAAGGTGACCACACTGTGACCACAAGGTGACCACACTGTGACCACACTGTGACCACACTGTGATCACAAGGTGACCACACTGTGACCACACTGTGACCACACTGTGACCACAAGGTGACCACACTGTGACCACAAGGTGACCACACAGTGACCACACTGTGACCACACTGTGATCACAAGGTGACCACACTGTGACCACACTGTGACCACACTGTGACCACAAGGTGACCACACTGTGACCACACTGTGACCACAAGGTGACCACACTGTGACCACAAGGTGACCACACAGTGACCACACTGTGACCACACTGTGATCACAAGGTGACCACACTGTGACCACACTGTGACCACTCTGTGACCACAAGGTGACCACACTGTGACCACACTGTGACCACAAGGTGACCACACTGTGACCACAAGGTGACCACACAGTGACCACACTGTGACCACACTGTGATCACAAGGTGACCACACTGTGACCACACTGTGACCACACAGTGACCACACTGTGACCACACTGTGACCACAAGATGACCACAAGGTGACCACACAGTGACCACACTGTGACCACACAGTGACCACACTGTGACCACACTGTGACCACAAGGTGACCACAAGGTGACCACACTGTGACCACACTGTGACCACAAGGTGACCACAAGGTGACCACACTGTGACCACACTGTGACCACAAGGGGACCACAAGGTGATCACAAGGTGACCACAAGGTGACCACACTGTGACCACACTGTGACCACAAGGTGACCACAAGGTGACCACACAGTGACCACACTGTGACCACACTGTGACCACAAGGTGACCACAAGGTGACCACACTGTGACCACACTGTGACCACAAGGTGACCACAAGGTGACCACACTGTGACCACAAGGGGACCACAAGGTGATCACAAGGTGACCACAAGGTGACCACACAGTGACCACAAGGTGACCACACTGTGACCACACTGTGACCACAAGGTGATCACAAGGTGACCACAAGGTGACCACACTGTGACCACACAGTGACCACAAGGTGACCACACTGTGACCACACTGTGACCACAAGGTGACCACAAGGTGACCACACTGTGACCACAAGGTGACCACAAGGTAACCACACTGTGACCACACTGTGACCACAAGGTGACCACACTGTGACCACACTGTGACTACAAGGTGACCACACTGTGACCACACTGTGACCACACTGTGACCACAAGGTGACCACACTGTGACCACACTGTGACCACAAGGGGACCACAAGGTGATCACAAGGTGACCACAAGGTGACCACACTGTGACCACACAGTGACCACAAGGTGACCACACTGTGACCACACTGTGACCACAAGGTGACCACAAGGTGACCACACTGTGACCACAAGGTGACCACACTGTGACCACACAGTGACCACAAAGTGACCACAAGGTGACCACACTGTGACCACACTGTGACCACAAGGTGACCACAAGGTGACCACACTGTGACCACAAGGTGACCACACTGTGACCACAAGGTGACCACACTGTGACCAAAAGGTGACCACACTGTGACCACAAGGGGACCACAAGGTGACCACACAGTGACCACACTGTGACCATAAGGGGACCACACTGTGACCACAAGGTGACCACACTGTGACCAAAAGGTGACCACACTGTGACCACAAGGTGACCACACAGTGACCACAAGGTGACCACAAGGTGACCACACTGTGACCACACAGTGACCACAAGGTGACCACACTGTGACCACACTGTGACCACAAGGTGACCACACAGTGACCACAAGGTGACCACAAGGTGACCACAAGGTGACCACACTGTGACCACACTGTGACCACACAGTGACCACAAGGTGACCACACTGTGACCACAAGGTGACCACACAGTGACCACAAGGTGACCACACAGTGACCACACTGTGACCACAAGGTGACCACACAGTGACCACAAGGTGACCACACTGTGACCACACTGTGACCACACTGTGACCACAAGGTGACTACACTGTGACTAAAAGGTGACCACACAGTGACCACACTGTGACCACACTGTGACCACACAGTGACCACACTGTGACCACAAGGTGACTACACTGTGACTAAAAGGTGACCACACTGTGACCACACTGTGACCACACTGTGACCACAAGGTGACCACACTGTGACCACAAGGTGACCACAAGGGGACCACAAAGTGACCATAAGGTAACTACACTGTGACCACACTGTGACCTCACTGTGACCACGAGGTGACCACAAGGCACCTGCTGCGTAACAGCCACTGGGCTGGGAGCCACGATCCGTGCGTGAGCGAGTGGGGGGCGAGTGGGGGGCGAGTGGGGGGCAGCTCTGTGCGAGATGACAGCGAGCAGCCCCCCCACCACCACCACCGTCTTGCTCCGCGCTTGTCACGGCTCCTGGCCACGCTGCTCGCGGTGGAGTGCGCGGGATAGAAGGAGGGAGGACGAGGAGGGGTGCGGGAAGATGACGACGAGGGTGGAAATGAGACGTGAAGCGTGGGGGCAGGGGTTGGTGAGAGGGAGCAGGGGAGAGAGGGGGGGGGGCGCTCAGATTACAAAGCCCTGCGCATCGTGCAGAGTGAGTGCACCTGGTGGTTGTTGTTGTTGTTTGTTTACGCGGCGGGACGCGATCCCCCAGTGGGGCGATCGAGATACGGTGAGCGCAATCGCGCGTCGATGCCAACAAAGCGCGGCCACTCACGCGGACGCGCTCTCGGCGCCCGGGCAGTGTTCATTGCACGCGGCGGCAGCGGCAGCAGCGGCAGGGGCAGCAGCGGCAGGGGCAGCCGCGGCAGGGGCAGCAGCGGCAGGGGCAGCAGCGGCAGGGGCAGCAGCGGCAGGGGCAGCCGCGGCAGGGGCAGCAGCGGCAGGGGCAGCAGCGGCAGGGGCAGCAGCGGCAGGGGCAGCAGCGATTGCGCAACGCGGACGCGCGCGCTGGGTGCGCCCGGTCGCCGTGCGCCGTGACCCCGCTGGCGGCGAGACGCGCACGGGGGTCGCGATTCGTGAATAAACATCACCACCGTAATCACCATCACCACCGCCGTAATCACCATCACCACCGCTGGCGCGTCTCTATTGAGTCGCGATAGCCCCGCGTGCCTCACTCCATACATGGCGTTTCCGGAAGCGGTGGAGGAGGAGACGCGTGGAGCGTCGTGGCGAGGCGATTAGGAGTCTCGGCGCCTCGCTGAGCCGACGGAGCGACCGGCGCGGGAGCCTCTGACCGAGCTGCCCCCCCCAAGCCCCCTCGATTCGCCGCGCGCTTCGCCGTCGCCTCGGAGACGCAGACGCGGACAGCCGCGCATGCACACGACAAGTGCGGCGCGTGAGCAATACGGCGGTGAGCAGCACCCAGCGACCGGCAAAGCGTGGCCACCACAGGGCCACCAGCACAGAGTGACCATCGCACATCCGGGCTGAGCACCACCGGCTGAACATCGCAGGGCGACCCCCACCCCGCGCCTCTCTCGCCGGCAATGGACGAGGATAAGGGAGCGCAAATGCAGCCGCTTCTGCCAACGGTAACGCAATCACCACCACCATCACCACCATCGCCACCACGACTACTGTTGTTGTGGATTATTACACGCGGCGTGTTTAAAATAATGATTATAATCAGAACTCCTTTTGTCGAGCCACTGCTGCCGCGTATCTTTTGCCCATACTTCGCCACGCCGCCGATCAGTCGGGGTTTGCCGAACACGGGGAGCATAGACGGGGTATAGCACAGTACAACATTGCCTGGGGTTAGAGGGGGGGGGGACGCCCGGTCAGACATCACTCGCCATCGATGTCGTTAACCGTCCGTGGCCGGGGATCGAATGCAGGTGGCCGGCTTCATAGGGGAGTGATCTCACAACTGCGCACTACCACTGCCCGCGACAGTGCGTCTTACTCCTCTAGCTGCTGTTGTTGTTGCTGTTGCTGTGTTACAGCTGTGAGCATTCTCTAGGGGCGTCTGTATCCTGCCACTCGCTGGTGTCAATTCTGCTCCCTTGTGGCAGCTGTCGCAGCTAAGGGAAGGAGGGAATAGCCGTCTGATATTGATTTTTTCTCTCTGTCTCCACGGGGCTTGATCAAGGTATATAATAGGCGACGTTTCGAGCAATGACCCTTCTTCGCAGCACACGCTTGGTATTGATGAGAGGAGATGGAGCGGTGAAATCAGGGGACCCGCAGGTGCTGGGCGGATTGTTACGTCGCGGGAGCACGAGGGATGGCAGCGGTGGTTGGGGAGGGCTTCATCCAGCAGTGGATTAAACATGGCTGATGATGATTATGATCATGAGGGTGCTGCTGCATTGGGATGTTTGGCCACGAATTCTAGGATTAATGAAAGTTGCACTCCGTGTGAGAGCAAACCAGACAGCCCTATCACGTATTAGCAGGGCGTGACACGCGCGCGCACACACACTCAAAACTCCGCACAGATAGATTCAGGAATCCATTTCTGTACTGCCATCTCGCAGCCCAACCCTACACAACCGGTTGTTTATTATTCCCTGAAGGCAGTCTCCCACACCTGTGCACACCTGTGCACACCTGTGCACACCTGTGCGCACCTGTGCACACCTGTGCACACCTGTGCACACCTGTGCACACCTGTGCACACAGGTCCGGCTCGCAGCGTGCTGAGATGCGGTGAGGGATCGGGAGGTGTCCTAACAATCCTGTGGGGGGCGGCTGATGCAGCCGCAGCAGTAGCAGCACCAGTAGCAGCAGTAGCAGCAGTAGCAGCAGTAGTAGCAGCAGTAGCAGCAGTAGTAGCAGCAGCAGTAGCAGTAGTAGCAGCAGTAGCAGCAGCAGTAGTAGCAGCAGTAGTAGCAGCAGCGGCAGTAGCAGCAGTAGCAGCAGCAGTAGCAGCAGTAGCAGCAGCAGCAGTAGCAGCAGCAGTAGCAGCAGCAGTAGCAGCAGTAGCAGTAGTAGCAGCAGTCGCAGTAGTAGCAGCAGCAGCAGCAGTAGTAGCAGCAGTAGCAGCAGCAGTAGCAGCAGCAGTAGCAGCAGCAGCAGTAGCAGCAGTAGCAGCAGCAGCAGTAGCAGCAGCAGCAGCAGTAGTAGCAGCAGTAGCAGCAGCAGCAGTAGCAGCAGTAGCAGCAGCAGTAGCAGTAGTAGCAGCAGCAGTAGCAGCAGTAGTAGCAGCAGCAGTAGCAGTAGTAGCAGCAGTAGCAGCAGCAGTAGCAGCAGCAGTAGTAGCAGCAGCAGCAGTAGAAGCAGTAGCAGCAGTAGCAGCAGTAGCAGCAGCAGCAGCAGCAGTAGCAGCAGTAGCAGCAGCAGTAGCAGCAGTAGCAGCAGTAGCAGCAGTAGTAGCAGCAGTAGTAGCAGCAGTAGCAGCAGCAGCAGTAGCAGCAGTAGCAGCAGCAGTAGCAGTAGTAGCAGCAGCAGTAGCAGCAGTAGTAGCAGCAGCAGTAGCAGTAGTAGCAGCAGTAGCAGCAGCAGCAGTAGCAGCAGTAGCAGCAGCAGCAGTAGCAGCAGCAGTAGTAGCAGCAGTAGCAGCAGCAGCAGTAGCAGCAGTAGCAGCAGCAGTAGCAGTAGTAGCAGCAGCAGTAGCAGCAGTAGTAGCAGCAGCAGTAGCAGTAGTAGCAGCAGTAGCAGCAGCAGTAGCAGTAGTAGCAGCAGTAGTAGCAGCAGCAACAGTAGAAGCAGTAGCAGCAGTAGCAGCAGTAGCAGCAGTAGCAGCAGCAGTAGCAGCAGCAGCAGTAGCAGCAGCAGCAGTAGCAGCAGCAGCAGTAGCAGCAGCAGCAGTAGCAGCAGCAGTAGCAGCAGCAGTAGCAGCAGCAGTAGCAGCAGCAGTAGCAGCAGCAGTAGCAGCAGCAGTAGCAGCAGCAGTAGCAGCAGCAGTAGCAGCAGCAGTAGGTGTCCACGTGTAGGGAGCGATCGCTCCCCCTGCTACCGAGGTTCTACGGCAGCTGCGTTCACGCGGCCGTGCAAGTTTACTTGTTCCACTTGGCAACGCGCTGCATTGCAAAGAGGATGCGAAATGGAATCAATGGAGATGGATCTTGCGATTTTCGTTTGATGCGCGCCCCCTTCTTGACGCGGTGTGGGCTAATCGGAGCGTCGAGGCGGCCAGGAGATTATGTAGTTTACAGCAATGGATTGTTGGATTCATCTGTGCGGAGTTGCAGGTGTTACCCCCCTCCCCCCCAATCACTGAGTCGGTGCTTCGTCCAGATTGGATTATTTTTTGGGACCGTTTAATCCCGTGTCTCATCCTAACTCCGATCATCATGATTATCAGCCATGGCCCATGCACTGCTGGATGACGGGGGCTTCCCTCTTCATGCAACCGCCTCATCTCACGACCTTGCGACGAACCGGGCGGATGGGCCTCGACCCGTCGCTCTGAGAGTTCGGCTCTTCGCCGCGCGAGTTGACCACGGCTCAGCGCACTCGCCCACGGACAACTGCTGCACCCCGTGAGCAGGATGCTCGCACCGCGTTGACGATGCGGTTGCCGATTGATTGGATAGCGGCGTGCGGCCCAGCGGCACCGCAGCGCGCCGAGAACGATGGGCGCCCGGACGGGCGGTCGCGCAAACGCTTGCGGCCGCTTTGTCCACTTCGGAGCGAGCGGTTGCGCGGCGCGCTCATTCGGAATCGTAACGAGCCAATCGCAGTGCAGCTCGCCGTGAAATGCGTCGCTTCAAATCGCCGAGCAGCCCGCTACTTGAAAGTCGAGTCTGTCCCCACTGGGAGCAACCGGCTGTGCAATTGATCGCAGCTTGATTGCGCGCTTAGTTGCATGCAATAGAGTTGCATGCAATAGAGTTGCATGCAATAGAATTGCATGCAATAGAATTGCATGCAATAGAATTGCATGCAACTAAGCTGCGCAATGCATTGATCTGTTGTGGACAAGGGTTGTGGACTAGGGTTGTAATGGGCGAAACCGGTAACCGTTTTCAGAATCAATTTCCTATTCTAGTGGTAGTTTAGAAATTAATCGACTGATTGAAACTTGTATCATTGGGACGACTGTCGCCCCGGGAGATGGAATCGAACCAGAGACCTCTGGGTTGCAAGTCACGAGTGGTGCTACCATTACACCACAGTAGCACCCCCTTCTGTGTGTCAGTTCAATAAGTAACCATGCTTCTTGCTGAACATTTAAATCTGTGCGTCAAACCAGTCACCGTTTTTCTCCGGGTTTCCCATACGGTTAGCGGTAATGCAATAAATAAAACGGTTTCAACCACCCGAGTGTGAGCCCGGATTTGAAACGCCTGGACCTAGGGGCATTGCCAGCCCGTCTCACCCCTCACCCCCAGTGATTCCCGAGACCCCCTTCTGTAGCCAAGTCGTCGCTGGCAGCGCTTGCCGAAGCAGCATACACCCAGACGCCCCTCGAGGTGGCTCGTTCATTCCGTGACGCCACGCTCGGTCGACTTCATGCTGAAGCCATTTCTCTCAATCCGCTGCTGGACGAAGGCCCTCCCCACCCTCCCCACCCTCCTCGTCTCGTGCGGGTCCCGTGGGGGCTACGTGACCATACTTCACCAAGGCTGCTCCGCCGCTGATTGGCGAGGGCGTGGGAACGTACAAGGGTACCATAGAAGTACTGTACAATCCAATCGTGAATTTCCGCTGTTCCGCCGACTGCTGCTGCGCCGCGTGCGACCCCCACAAGCTCGAACGTCTCACGGGCTCGTGAGATCGCCCGGCAAGGCACCACGATGTCGAGGCTCGGCTTTGACGAGCGCCCGGAGTGTGGAGAGATCCGGCAGATTGCGGACCACTTGAGTCGAGGCGAAGTCTCCGTCAATCGACTCGACGACGTCTCCAATGTCGGATTTGTTGTGCAAAAGGCATTGCGTGAAAAGGTTCGCCCGTGGGATGTTGACTGGGTGCCGGAGAGGAGGGGGGGGTGGAAGAGAAGGAGGGGGGGGGGGTGAAAACACTTTGCATTTGTACGAACGACCAGCGCTGCGGAATCGCTTGGATTGTAAAAAAAGAAAAAAAACTTCACAATAAAATTTTATTTTTTGAGCAAATAATGGCTTCGGAGTGGCGGCGTTTGCGATGGCGATGAATGTTGTGCACGTGCCGTGGCGTCGGTGCCTGAGCGGCGGACGTGGCGGGGGGCGGGGAGGCGGTGGGTTGGGGGGGGGGGCTCCTGCTGCAGGAGGCAGTGCCTGGAATATTGATGAGGCTACCGCCTCCGCGTGTCAGGAGACGTGGCGCTCCGCTCGCGCGCTCGTCTGGGGACGTGGAACGAGGGGACCTTTCCGAGACAGCCACGCCGACGCATTGCCCGGGAAGGGCCCTCGTGGCGTGACCGTGAAGGTCAAGGAAGGTCAAGGAAGGCCATGGAAGGTTGTTGCGCCGGTGGAAGGTCAAGCAAGGTCATGGGAAGGCCACGGGAGATTCGGGCAGGCCAGTTTGTCGGGGAAGTCCACCGTTGGAAGAACCAATAATGTTTGGAAGATTGTGAAAGACTAAGAATATTGGTACGTTGGGGAAGGTCAAGGAGGGTCAGGGATGGTCAGGGAAGGCCAATAATGATCAGAGATGACAAAGAACCAAGACACTCTGGATTCCAGGGAAGGTCTGTGTGTACATAAACCAATAAATTGTACTGGTAGGAAACGTAGTGGACTGGAAGCCCAACCGGGATTAATTCTCACAGGAGGCAGGGGATTCATTGTGTATGTCTGTGGATGTCTGTCCACGTAGGAGGGGTGGGGCTGGGTGGAGAGGGAAAGGTAGGGAGGGGCTGGGTGGGGAGAGGCTGGGTGGGGAGGGTGGGGCTGGATGGGGTGGGGCTGGGTGGGGAGGGGCTGGTCACCCCGTGGTGCCCTTATATGGACGTGAAGCTCAACTGGGATTAATTCACAGGAGGTAGGGGAGTAATTGTGTATATCTGTGGATGTCTGTCCACGTGTATCCGGACACCCGGATATATAACAAATGCGCTCCTAGTGGGCATTACTGGTAGGAAACGTAGTGGACTGGAAGCCCAACCGGGATTAATTCTCACAGGAGGCAGGGGATTAATTGTGTATGTCTGTGGATGTCTGTCCACGTGTATCCGGACATTCGGATATAAAAAATGGGAGGGATGGGGCTGGGTGGAGAGGGGAGGGTAGGGAGGGGCTGGGTGGAGAGGGGCTGGGTGGGGAGGGTAGGGTGGGGAGGGGCTGGGTGGGTGGGGTGGGGCTGGGTGGGGAGGGGCTGGGTGGGGAGGGGCTGGGTGGGGAGGGTGGGGCTGGGTGGGGGGTGGGAGGGGTGGGGCTGGGTGGGGTGGGGCTGGGTGGGGAGGGGCTGGTCACCCCGTGGTGCTCTTATAAAACTCAACGTTTAACCTACTCACGCCGGCTTGTGCCCGCCCTCACAGTCGGGCATATTTGCGGAATACACCACGCCGCCGTTGACCCTGGCCACTGACCGAGCAACCCAACATTCCTACCAGCCCCCTCCGCAGGAATGTGTTTGCATGCAAGGGAAGGCCAAGGGGAGATCAGGGAAGAGCAGGTCAGTCAAGGAGGGCCGGAGAAGGTTGAGAGAGGCGTGCGTGCGATGGCAACCTGCACAACTCGCATCGCCTTGCAGGTCACTGCAGTGAGTGCAGCCGCAGGCGAGAGGCTGCGGTCGGCTAAGGGACCTTCATTGAAGCAGGTGGAGACGCCCGGTCTGCTTCGACCCGTACGAAAGCGTGGCCATCCATGCACGAGCAGCTCAGAGTGGACGTCGCAAAGGAGCTGTCCGTCGGAGAGATGTCCCGGGGCCACCGTCGCCCTCACGTGCGCCTGTGACAATCCCAGGCGTCATTATCTCACGTCGGTCACGTGTGGCGGTCTGCGCGGTCTAATTTTAGTTCAAATGCAATTAATGCTGGGAACGAGAAACGCCTAATTAATTCATGTAGCCGGGAGGTAATATTTTGAAGGAGAGAAAAATAGCGAGACATGGAGTATTTTTAACGCGTTGACTGTCACTGTGGCTAATTCAGTAATGACCCAGTCGTGCGTGGCTTGTAAGGAGGCAGTTCCTTGACCTGTTCCACGGCGGGTTGTGATGGATGCTGGGAGCGGACGCATTGAGGGCTCGAGTTGAGAGGCGCCCCGCGCGCGATAATCCTGCGAGAGCGCCGTTGTCTGCGGAAAGTCGCCGCCTTGCGATGGAGAGGAGGCGAATTGCGCGGATGAAAAGAAGCGGTCGTGATCAAGTTCGCCGAGTGGTCGCCGGCGGTGGACGATGCACCGATAATCTGTGCGAGTGGAGGTTCACGTGTTTGTATGGCACCGGCTTGGGTTGTCCGGATAGCGCTGCTATCGATGCCGCGTCACGGGGCCAAGAATCCGTTCGGAAATCTCTCGGAACCGTGTGCGGTCCTTCGTGTGAAAGAAGCGGATATCGCAGAACTACCTCTGCAATTATTTCACGTGACCTCATTTCCATTCGGCATGGGACAGCAATTTCCCATGCAGAAAAAGGGGGAGAACGTACAAACTCCACTCACTCACACTATCACTCACACACTCACTCTCTGCAGAACAGGGAGAGAGCATACAAACTCCACTCACTCACTCACACTATCACTCACACACTCACTCTCTGCAGAACAGGGAGAGAGCATACAAACTCCACTCACTCACTCACACTATCACTCACACACTCACTCTCTGCAGAACAGAGAGAGAGCATACAAACTCCACTCACTCACTCACACTATCACTCACACACTAACTCTCTGCAGAACAGGGGGAGAACATACAAACTCCACTCACTCACTCACACTATCACTCACACACCCACTCTCTGCAGAACAGGGGGAGAACATACAAACTCCACTCACTCACACACTCACACAATCACTCACACTATCACTCACACACTCAGACACTCGCTCTCTGCAGAACAGGGGGAGAACATACAAACTCCACTCACACACTCACACTATCACTCACACTATCACTCACACTATCACTCACACTATCACTCACGCTATCACTCACACACTCACTCTCTGCAGAACAGGGGGAGAACATACAAACTCCACTCACTCACACACACACTCACACTATCACTCACACTATCACTCACACTATCACTCACACTATCACTCACACTATCACTCACACACTCAGACACTCGCTGTCTGCACGAGGTCACGATGCACCCTAGCGGCTAGTTCGCTGCCACGCAGCCTTTTTGTTTTCTTGGCAGTAAAACGACGTGGCGTGAATTGAAGGAGCAGTCAGCGGTGAGGCGGGAGCACGACGGACAGCGGAGTGGGTGTTGAGCGAGCGAGGGTGATGGATCCCTCAGGGTCCCTACGGGATTGAAGAGTAATCAGGAACTTTGCAGATTCATTCAGCGGCGACTTCGCCAACGGCGCGTGGCGCCGCAAGGCAAAGCAAACGGAGCTCACGGGCCCCGAGTAGCTCAAGGGGCCCCGGATTGGTGAACGAATTGGGTCGCATCAAACAGCAACACACATTGTAGTCCCCAATCACGTAACGAGATGATGAACACAACCGTCCCATTCTCTCTCATCGTCGTCTCTTCTACATCTCTCTGCTCTCATTTCACCACATCTCTGCGGTGTCACTACTTGTATCTGCATCTCTGTCTCTATCTCTGCTGCCATCTCACTCCTGAATCACCGCCAGTCGAGTGAGTGATTGTGTTTTTATTTTCCGAGTTCGTTTTCGCACAGACTCGTTTCTTGATTTTATTTTTTTCACGGTCCATTCTACCTTTGTCACTGCTCGCAACATTGTCTCACTACACCCGTGTGGTTTTGTGTTCGTTTATTTAAAAGGCCGTGTCCGTGACGAAGGCGGTGAGTGTTTGTTTTCAGAGAGCCATAGGCTGGTTCTCACTATAGCACCCATAGACTGGCACAGAGACCCACATGGCCACAGCGAGACCTATCCACAGAGAAGCCCACAGACTCGCCCAGAGACCCACGGATGCCTCTCTACAGGGCCACGACATGCGGTCGCCTTTCGAGGCTGTGCAATTGCACGTTACATTATATTGTGAAATTAAAGATCGTCAAAGCTAATCGGATTTCTCCAGGATGAATAAAGATTCTGATCAAGATTCCGATTCTGTGATTAACGCTTTCCCATCACGGCCTCACACAGGGCACTGTAAACTCTCAGCCAGCATGGCGAGTACAAGATAAAGGCGCAGCCCTGCAATGGCTCGCTCACGCCACTGCTGGTGTAAGTACCTCCACTGAAGGGACCTCTACAGAGCCCCTCTCTGGAATGTATTTTCTCTACTCTTACATGCTGACCAGAAACCTTGGAAGCGGTGTAAGTTCCCACACTTTACCCCACCACATGGCACCCGCTGATAGACTAACCGTGGTGAACCCATTTACCCGTACACCGCTGAGTGGACCGAGTCGGGGAGGGTCTGGGGGGGATTGAATAAACTTGCACCATTGATTCAGCTGCCGCGCCGGGAGATAGGCAGTGTAGGGCCACAGAACCGGGACACCCCCGGCGGACACCTCTACCGTGGGTGCGTGGGCGTGGGGCGCGTGTCCTCCACGGGACACGGATGGGCGAGTTCAAGTGGTTCCATGACCTCTCGAAAAGACCAAAATCAGTGGTGGGGAAACAAAACTCCCAGCAACCCTGCAGCTATTTAGCGGTACCGAGTGTTGCTTAAAAACTACGACAAGACAAATTACGTCTGTAGCATCATGTCGCTGAATGTGCTGGTTCATTGTCACAGGTGGCATGCAGTGGTCGCGTGTAAGCTTCGCCAGTGCAGGCGTTCGGGGTGGCTGGCACGGGCCTCGGTGCGGTTCCACTGCTCGCGCGCTCGAAAGCTGCACCGTGCCGTGCGTGTAGGGCGTGGGTGTGTGTGGTGTGTGTGGTGTGTGCTCGTGGCAGCGTGTGGGGAGCCTGGCGTAGCGGTTAGCTCGTTGTTGGGCTGGGGCAGGGCGCGTCTGTTGGCCGCTGTCCAAGACGAACGATGGAGTGGCAGCCATGGGAGCGATGTGCGCTGGCGCCGGGTGGATTGTTGCTTTGCGGCACCCCGTAGAGATGACTACGACTTAGCGAAGCGCTCGTCCACGAAGTGGCCGTACCCCGACGACTCGCCAGGAGAAGGCGGCACAGCGCCACGTGGACTCCACCCCCTCCGTCTGCGTGCCACTCAAGCACGTGGCCCTCTCGCGCGCGTGGTTTTTTTTCACGGGTTGCTGCAGTTTCGCCCGACACGTGGACACTCATCAGTAGTCCGATAAACACCTTCATACGTAGTGGACCGCGGAGCTTGGTGGGGTGGTGGTGGTGGTGGGAATTTGGTGGCAGCTGATTTCATGGCTGCTGCTTCCCTCCCGCTCATCTGTGGTTCCTCGCGACTCTGAGTCGCCCTCTCTCTCTCTCTCGCTCTTCCAGAGTGAGCTGATACCGCGCGGCGTCGACGGCAACGCCCTACGAGTTGCAATTACCGTGAATAACAACAACAATGACGACGACGATGATGAAAAGCCCACGGTCTGTGTGGCGAGCGTGCTTCATCATCCACACTGGACCCGACTCCAGATCCAATTGACTTTACTCCACCGGTGGCAAGCGACGAATTGGTGATGATAAGCCCCCCCCTTCCCCTGCCCCCACCCACCCTCTCATCCCCCCCTGTCTCTCGTGAGTGGGAGATTGCTGCATAAATCGCGTGGGAAGAAGCGCACATAACCACGACGGCTACCCCATAGGGGCCACAACTCGGCTCAGGGTTCTCATCTCAGTCACGTGTTCGTCTTTGTGACCTGCTTTGGCGGTGACGCGGCGGCCCAGCTCGTTGTTGCGGAGGGGGTGGTGTGGGGTGGGAGTCGCGGTTCCCATCCAGCAGGCCGCCCTGGCTATCACTGCGGTGTGTTAACAACCGTTAAACACCACGCGCCGTCTGCTTCGCATCGGACGTTAGAAGCCACGTTGACGTCATATGGAGATAGGAGGCCATTATCCAAATTTCCCAAATTTGTAAAAGTGACACTGAAATATTACTCGATAGAGATTACAAACAGTAGCAGCAGCAGCAACATCGCCTCCTACTGTGAAACCACCGCACGCTTTGTCTGTGAAACAGCGGCAGCGCCTCTCTTCGTGATGATCGCCCTGCGCTATCGAAACAACAGCGCCGATAGCAAATCTACAAACACACTGTTGTTATTGTCAGGTGCGTGGGAAACGAGTTGGAGGTTAGGGGGGTTGGAGACAAACGGCCACCGGTTGTGTTTTAGAGAAAAAACCCCACAACTTTTACCATTGAGTACGACGTCTCGCTGGTGCTTACAACCAGCATCATCCGGCGATTGCCTGATGATGCTGATTGTGGTCACAATCCTTACCGATTGGCTGTGTCGGGTGGAGGTGGATGTAGGGCACATTTGCAGTTACGCGACATAAAGAAAACATGAAACGTTATCGTGACTAATATTGGTCGCGAAAGTCCACGTGTTGAAGTGACTGATGCCGATGTTGAACGTGGATGCTGCCGTGGCGTCATGGTTGACGCACGGGACTCGACATCCAGACGGTGGCCGGTTCGATCTCCCGGCGCGGCATTCGATACAACGAAGCGCGTTTCTTAAATCCCCTCCGTCGTTGTCCGCCCGGCAACCACTGTCGATGGGCAGGTTGCGCCTGGTTGGGTAAACTGTGGGTACTCCCATCAACCTGAAAGAGTAGGCCAAATACACTCTGGAGGAGTTCTACGAAGCTCCCTCTGGCGGAGACTCTTCTCTCAGCACCTTCACCTCTTCTTCAGCGCTTCACGTGACTCCCCCTTCTCCCAGCCACGGTAGCGAGATGTTAACTACCTCGCCTGGCGTGCAGGAAGTCGAGGGTTCGATCCTTGATCCGAACGTCGACATGTTTGAATTTTGCGCGTCTCTCTCCCCGTGGTCGCGTGGATTTTTCCCCGGGTCCTCCCGTTCCCCCCCTCCACATTTAGACTCAACATCACGCGTTTTAGAGTATTTGGCTGCTGCTATAAATTGCCAAGTGATCAGCCCCTTGGTTGAGTTTGGTTTCACAGTTTAGTTTAAACTCAGCCGCGAGGATCCAACTATTGGTGGGTGAAGGACTCCCGTGTCCACGATGCCCACCGCACGTCCTGTAACCCCCATCCTCACGATCCACCCCCCACCAACCCTCGTCACAAAGACGACGACGATGTCGTGACAAAGTGGATCGGGCACCGCGTCTCAATGCGTCTGCACACAAAGCGCTGCTGCTGCTGCTGCACGGCGGTGTTCGCGTCGCAGAGGGCGAGAGGCGCAGGAGACTGTGGGGCTCGGGCAGACACGCTCGCCGTGGGCAGGGGGAGTCCACAGGCCTCTAGGGGGCAGCACAGGAGAAGGAGCGGGCGTTCACTTCTCAATGTCAAGGTCGTCGTGGGCGATCTTGACTTTCTACGGGGCCTCGCCGCCCCTGCTGCTGCTGCTGATGGTTGTGCTGTTGGTGGTGGTTGTGGTGGTTGTGGTGGTTGTGCTGTTGGTGGTGGTTGTGGTGGTGGTGGTTGTGGTGTTGGTGGTGGTTGTGGTGTTGGTGGTGGTTGTGGTGGTTGTGGTGGTTGTGGTGGTTGTGCTGTTGGTGGTGGTTGTGGTGGTTGTGCTGTTGGTGGTGGTTGTGGTGGTTGTGCTGTTGGTGGTGGTTGTGGTGGTTGTGCTGTTGGTGGTGGTTGTGGTGGTTGTGGTGGTTGTGGTGTTGGTGGTGGTTGTGGTGGTTGTGCTGTTGGTGGTGGTTGTGTTGTTGGTGGTGGTTGTGTTGTTGGTGGTGTTGGTGGTGGTTGTGGTGGTTGTGGTGTTGGTGGTGGTTGTGGTGGTTGTGGTGGTTGTGGTGGGTGTGTTGTTGGTGATGTTGGTGGTGGTTGTGGTGGTTGTGCTGTTGGTGGTGGTTGTGTTGTTGGTGGTGTTGGTGGTGGTTGTGGTGGTTGTGCTGTTGGTGGTGGTTGCGCTGTTGGTGGTGGTTGTGGCGGTGCTGGTGGTAGTTGTGGTGGTGTTGGTGCTGGTTGTGGTGGTGTTGGTGGTGGTTGTGGTGGTTGTGCTGTTGGTGGTGGTTGTGGTGGTGTTGGTTGTGGTGGTGTTGGTGGTGGTTGTGGTGGTGTTGGTGGTTGTGGTGGTTGTGCTGTTGGTGGTGGTTGTGGTGGTGTTGGTGGTGGTTGTGGTGGTGGTGGTGGTGTTGGTGGTGGTTGTGGCGATGCTGGTTGTGGGGAGCAGTGGTGTTGGTGATGGTTGTGGTGGTGTTGGTGGTGGTTGTGGTGGTGTTGGTGGTGGTTGTGGCGGTGCTGGTTGTGGGGAGCGGTGGTGTAGCGGTCAGCACGACGCTGCGCTAAGAACCTGGCAACCCGTATTCGATTCCTGCATCACGGCCAACACCAGCGACGATTATCTAAAGTTATAAACCGATACTGGGCCTCCCCTAGGTCGACTCGGCCTCAAATGAGCACCTGGTGCGGTGTGTAAACATCGCCACTTCGGGCGTGGTGCTGGCCACCCACCCCCTCCTGTGCCATGGTGGCCTTTACAGGTCTTACTCCCTAACAGCACTTGCCCCAACAGTCTGTGAAGGCTACACGGGGATCTTTGTCTTTGGTGCAGGTGGTGAGCGGACAGAGGCTGCGGGGGGCGGGGGGGCGGGGGGGCGGGGGGGCGGGGGGGCGGGGGGGCGGGGGGGCGGGGGGGCGGGGGGGGGCTGATTTAATAAACTTTCCCCTCCATTGTTTAATCTGCCGCGCCGGAGATGGACTCGAACCGGCTCGCCGCAGTGCTGGTGGTGTGGTGGAGGGTGGTAGTGATGGTGGTGTGGTGAAGGGTGGTAGTGCTGGCGGTGTGGTGAAGGGTGGTAGTGCTGGTGGTGTGGTGAAGGGTGGTAGTGCTGGTGGTGTGGTTAAGGGTGGTAGTGATGGTGGTGTGGTGGAGGGTGGTAGTGATGGTGGTGTGGTGGAGGGTGGTAGTGATGGTGGTGTGGTGAAGGGTGGTAGTGATGGTGGTATGGTGGAGGGTGGTAGTGATGGTGGGGTGGTGAAGGGTGGTAGTGATGGTGGTGTGGTGGAGGGTGGTAGTGATGGTGGTGTGGTGGAGGGTGGTAGTGATGGCAGTGTGGTGGAGGGTGGTAGTGATGGTGGTGTGGTGGTGGGTGGTAGTGATGGTGGTGTGGTGAAGGGTGGTAGTGATGGTGGTGTGGTGAAGGGTGGTAGTGCTGGTGGTGTGGTGGAGGGTGGTAGTGATGGTGGTGTGGTGGAGGGTGATAGTGCTGGTGGTGTGGTGGAGGGTGGTAGTGATGGTGGTGTGGTGAAGGGTGGTAGTGATGGTGGTGGAGGGTGGTAGTGATGGTGGTGTGGTGAAGGGTGGTAGTGATGGTGGTGTGGTGGAGGGTGGTAGTGCTGGTGGTGTGGTGGAGGGTGGTGGTGATGGTGGTGTGGTGGAGGGTGGTAGTGATGGTGGTGTGGTGGAGGGTGGTAGTGATGGTGGTGTGGTGGAGGGTGGTAGTGATGGTGGTGTGGTGGAGGGTGGTAGTGATGGTGGTGTGGTGGAGGGTGGTAGTGATGGTGGTGTGGTGGAGGGTGGTAGTGATGGTGGTGTGGTGGAGGGTGGTAGTGATGGTGGTGGAGGGTGGTAGTGATGGTGGTGTGGTGGAGGGTGGTAGTGATGGTGGTGGAGGGTGGTAGTGATGGTGGTGTGGTGAAGGGTGGTAGTGATGGTGGGGTGGTGGAGGGTGGTAGTGATGGTGGTGTGGTGGAGGGTGGTAGTGATGGTGGTGTGGTGGCGGGTGGTAGTGATGGTGGTGGAGGGTGGTAGTGATGGTGGTGTGGTGGAGGGTGTCAGTGATGGTGGTGTGGTGGAGGGTGGTAGTGCTGGTGGTGTGGTGGAGGGTGGTAGTGATGGTGGTGGAGGGTGGTAGTGATGGTGGTGGAGGGTGGTAGTGCTGGTGGTGTGGTAGTGCTGATTGTGATGGAGGTCGAGTGGGTGGGTGGGTAGGCGGGGATGTTCTGCGTTGATTGGCTACGGCGAGCGAGGGCGTGAATTGTTGAGACCTCCCCCCACACCTCCCTACCCCCCACATCTCCCTGCCCCCCACACCTCCCTACCCCCCATCATTTCGCCCAAAGCCTGGAAGGTTGGGGGTGGTGGAGGGGAGGGGCTGGAGAGGGCAGAGGGGAGGGGCTGGGAACTGCATCATTCATCAGCGCCGCGCACACGTGCGGTGCAATCGCTGTACGGAGCGCTCTTGGAACATTATCTCTCTCGTTCTCTCTTCATCTCATCTCCCTCTGTGTCTCTCCCTCTGTCTCTCTTCATCTCATCTCCCTCTGTGTCTCTCTCTGTATCTCTTCATCTCATCTCCCTCTGTGTCTCTCCCTCTGTCTCTCTGTCTCTCTCCCTCTCTCCCTCTGTCTCTCTCCCTCTGCTCATCTCGCGTTATTCTATTCGCCCTGCTCGTAATTCCGAGCTCGGAGTCCCCGCGGCTGCCATGAATCTGTCTCTGCATCCCGGCAGCGCCACGGTGAGTGCCGCTCGAGACTGCCGGCGCACCGCTGCGGTGTTGGTGGTGATGGTGGTGGTGATGATGGAAGTGATGGTGATGATGGTGATGATGCTGGTGATGATACTGGTGATGGTGATGATGCTGATGGTGGTGATGATGATGAGACCGGCGTGTTGTCCCGACCGGACGTTCTGTAGTGTTTAGTGTAGTGTAGTACGTAGTGTAGTATGTAGTGTAGTGTAGTGTGTAGTGTAGTGTGTAGTATAGTGTGTAGTGTAGTGTGTAGTATAGTGTGTAGTATAGCGTGTAGTGTGTAGTGTAGTGTGTAGTGCAGTGTGTAGTGCAGTGTGTAGTGCAGTGTGTAGTGTAGTGTGTAGTGTAGTGCAGTGTGTAGTGTAGTGTGTAGTGCAGTCACTTCTGTGTTCTGTGTCACTGTGTCAGTCACTTCTGTGTCAGTCACTTCTGTGTCACTGTGTCAGTCACTTCTGTGTCAGTCACTTCTGTGTCACTGTGTCAGTCACTTCTGTGTCGCTGTGTCAGTCACTTCTGTGTCACTGTGCCAGTCACTTCTGTGTCACTGTGTCAGTCACTTCTGTGTCAGTCACTTCTGTGTCACTGTGTCAGTCACTTCTGTGTCGCTGTGTCAGTCACTTCTGTGTCACTGTGCCAGTCACTTCTGTGTCACTGTGTCAGTCACTTCTGTGTCACTGTCTCAGTCACTTCTGTGTCACTGTATCAGTCACTTCTGTGTCACTGTGTCAGTCACTTCTATGTCACTGTGTCAGTTACTTCTGTGTCACTGTCTCAGTCACTTCTGTGTCACTGTGTCAGTCACTTCTGTGTCACTGTGTCAGTCACTTCTGTGTCAGTCACTTCTATGTCACTGTGTCAGTCACTTCTGTGTCAGTCATTTCTGTGTCACTGTGTCAGTCACTTCTGTGTCGCTGTGTCAGTCACTTCTGTGTCACTGTGCCAGTCACTTCTGTGTCACTGTGCCAGTCACTTCTGTGTCACTGTGTCAGTCACTTCTGTGTCACTGTCTCAGTCACTTCTGTGTCACTGTATCAGTCACTTCTGTGTCACTGTGTCAGTCACTTCTATGTCACTGTGTCAGTTACTTCTGTGTCACTGTCTCAGTCACTTCTGTGTCACTGTGTCAGTCACTTCTGTGTCACTGTGTCAGTCACTTCTGTGTCAGTCACTTCTATGTCACTGTGTCAGTCACTTCTGTGTCACTGTCTCAGTCACTTCTGTGTCACTGTGTCAGTCACTTCTGTGTCACTGTGTCAGTCACTTCTGTGTTAGTCACTTCTGTGTCACTGTGTCAGTCACTTCTGTGTCACTGTGTCAGTCACTTCTGTGTCACTGTGTCAGTCACTTCTGTGTCACTGTGTCAGTCACTTCTGTGTCACTGTGTCAGTCACTTCTGTGTCAGTCACTTCTGTGTCACTGTCTCAGTCACTTCTGTGTCACTGTGTCAGTCACTTCTGTGTCACTGTGTCAGCCACTTCTGTGTCAGTCACTTCTGTGTCACTGTGTCAGTCACTTCTGTGTCAGTCACTTCTGTGTCACTGTGTCAGTCACTTCTGTGTCGCTGTGTGAGTCACTTCTGTGTCACTGTGTCAGTCACTTCTGTGCCACTGTGTCAGTCACTTCTGTGTCACTGTCTCAGTCACTTCTGTGTCACTGTGTCAGTCACTTCTGTGTCAGTCACTTCTGTGTTCTGAGTCACTGTGTCAGTCACTTCTGTGTCAGTCACTTCTATGTCACTGTGTCAGTCACTTCTGTGTCACTGTGTGAGTCACTTCTCTGTCACTGTGTCAGTCACTTCTGTGTCACTGTGTCAGTCACTTCTCTGTCACTGTGTCAGTCACTTCTGTGTCACTGTGTCAGTCACTTCTGTGTCACTGTGCCAGTCACTTCTGTGTCACTGTCTCAGTCACTTCTGTGTCACTGTGTGAGTCACTTCTCTGTCACTGTGTCAGTCACTTCTGTGTCACTGTGTCAGTCACGTGTTTGTCACTGTGCCAGTCACTTCTGTGTCACTGTGTCAGTCACTTCTGTGTCACTGTGCCAGTCACTTCTGTGTCACTGTGACAGTCACTTCTGTGTCAGTCACGTCTTTGTCACTGTGTCAGTCACTTCTGTGTCACTGTGTCAGTCACTTCTGTGTCACTGTGTCAGTCACTTCTGTGTCAGTCACTTCTGTGTCAGTCACTTCTGTGCCACTGTGTCAGTCACTTCTGTGCCACTGTGTCAGTCACTTCTGTGTCACTGTGTCAGTTACTTCTGTGTCACTGTGTCAGTCACTTCTGTGTCACTGTGCCAGTCACTTCTGTGTCAGTCACGTCTTTGTTACTGTGTCAGTCACTTCTGTGTGTCTGTGCCAGTCACTTCTGTGTCAGTCACGTCTGTGTCACTGTGTCAGTCACTTCTGTGTCACTGTGTCAGTCACTTCTGTGTCACTGTGTCATTCACTTCTGTGTCACTGTGTCAGTCACTTCTGTGTCACTGTGTCAGGCACTTCTGTGTCACTGTGTCAGTCACTTCTGTGTCACTGTGTCAGTCACTTCTGTGTCACTGTGTCAGTCACTTCTGTGTCACTGTGTCAGGCACTTCTGTGTCACTGTGTCAGTCACTTCTGTGTCACTGTGTCAGTCACTTCTGTGTCACTGTGTCAGTCACTTCTGTGTCACTGTGTCAGTCACTTCTGTGTCACTGTGTCAGTCACTTCTGTGTCACTGTGTCAGGCACTTCTGTGTCACTGTGTCAGTCACTTCTGTGTCACTGTGTCAGTCACTTCTGTGTCACTGTGACAGTCACTTCTGTGACACTGTGTCAGTCACTTCTGTGTCAGTCACTTCTGTGTCACTGTGTCAGTCACTTCTGTGTCAGTCACTTCTGTGTCACTGTGCCAGTCACTTCTGTGTCACTGTGTCAGTCACATCTGTGTCACTGTGTCAGTCACTTCTGTGTCACTGTGTCAGTCACTTCTGTGTCAGTCACTTCTGTGTCACTGTGTCAGTCACTTCTGTGTCAGTCACGTCTGTGTCACTGTCTTAGTCACTTCTGTGTTTCTGTGCCAGTCACTTCACTCCTTTTGTGGGCTGTACCGGCAGGGATCAGATGCAGGTGTTGTTGTTGTTGAAGTTTGGCAACGTCGCCGGAGTTTGTTGTTCGCAAAGCTGTCAACCCACACGGTTTACCCCGTATGCTTGTACAAGGAAATCGACTTCCCAGGTCCATACGGCATACAGCCGTTTGAATACATATTGTCTATTCGAGTGTGTTTCTCCCTCGTGATGGGACTTTGTAGGATAAACGTTGCTATTTATAAGGGGCACGGGGTGGCGAATACGGTCTGACTTGGTCTGTGATAAGGTAGGGCACTGACAAGGGGTTGCCAGGTTTGTGGACGTCGCGTTATTTAACAGCCGCCGCATTCTTCGGATTATAAAACTCTGCGGAAAGTAAAGACGCACCCCAAAACGCGCGATCGGTGTCAGTAAGGTGACACATGTCCAGCGAGACACACGCACACACAAAGTACCGGATCACAAGACGCACCCCCTCCCAAACGTTTGGTCTCAAATACAGGGGGGGGGGGAGGGGGCAAAAATCGCGTCTCGCATTCTGGAGCATCGGTACGGCGCATGTGGCGAGGCGAGCTCGCCGTGCCACTGACGAGGGCCGTGCCACTGACGAGGGCCGTGCCACTGACGAGGGCCGTGCCACTGACGAGGGCCGTGCCACTGACGAGGGCCGCGCCACTGACGAGGGCCGCGCCACTGACGAGGGCCGCGCCACTGACGAGGGCCGTGCCACTGACGAGGGCCGCGCTGACGCCGATGGATTGAACGTTATGGTCGGCTCGCCTCTCCGCTATCGATTGACCTTCGCTGCAAGGTCACCGCCACGCGCCCGGATGACTGCCACTACCACCACCGCCGTCACCACCACCACCACCGTTACCGTCACCACCCCCACTGTCACGATCACCACCGCCGTCACTGCCACTGCCCCCTGGGGGGTCATGAAGGCGCTCCGGGCGAGCTTGATTGTCAAACGATGCCAATCAAGCTCGCCCAGATCTGGTCGCACGCACAAAGACAAACATCCCCCCCTCCCCAGTGTAGCTTTAACACACTGTTGCGGCAAGTGCTGTTTGCCAGCAACACTTATGAAGGTCGGCACGGCAGGCAAGGGGGTGGGTGTCCAGCACCACGACCGGCCGCCTTTGTCTCCCCAGTGGTGATGCTTACACACCGCACCAGGTACTCATTTGGGGCAACCAAGCGGAGGCCCATGACCGGTTCAAATAATCGTCACTGGTGTTGACCGTGAGCGGGAATCGAACTTGGTTCGTAGCGCAGTGCGCTAACCGCTACACCACCGCTCCTCTCGCACGCACACACTCACGAACACCCACGCACTTACCGCATCATAAAATAATCCGCACCCTTCCCAACTGTAACAATCATAATGATAATTTACTTATTGATCCAGGAAATTCACGTGACTCGTTTTCAGGAGGTTCATGCTGCTGCTGCTACATTGAGATTTGTTGTTATCTGTAAGACGTTTTCAGCCAATTAATGCTGAGCTGTGTGTGTCTATTGTGCCACGTGGGAGGAAACCAGAACAATCGGAGAAGCCCCAAGCCTCGCGCGAGGGGCAGCACTCAATGGCCGTAAAGATGGGAACAGATGGCGATTAGTCCGCTGGCTGTGACGCCTTCTCCTGGCGAGTCAGGGTACGGCTCCTCTTCTCACTCCCGTGAGAAGGGAGTTTCACAACGTCTCTGCGTGATCCACCAACCCTCGCTGCTGCCTCCACAGTGCTGGCTCATAGGCAGCCAGGGGCACAGTCAGCCCCACCACTCGCCCGCTTCTACTTGAATGCACGGGGGTGGTGGTATATAAAGGTGGTGGTATATAAAGCATATATGGTGGTATATAAAGGTGGTGGTGGTATATAAAGTATATATAGACGTATCTGAGCGTCAAGAAATACGTTTTGGGCCTTTGCACAATCGTCTATTGTCGTTTGTCATTCTTTGATAATTGTTTGATGTAAATTTAAAATATATATGTTTTAGCCAGTCGACCTTCGGAGTTCCCATCAGCAGAATCAGACTTGTTCAGAAAAAAACAACAATTGCTGCTGGCATTTGCCAGAGGTTAGTGGCAAGAGCGCTCGATAGAAACAACACAAAGAGCACTTGTCACTGTGCTTGACGGGGGATGGATGGCTCGAAGCAATAGCAGCACTCGCGGGCCTGCGTACACACACACGTACACACACACACACGTACACACACACGTACACACACACACACGTACACACACACGCGCACGTACACACACACGCACGTAATGTGCCTGTTGAACTTCTTAGCCAGCCGTGCTCATCGGCGGTGCGTACGATGTTGCTGTATCTCGTTTTGTTTCAGACGAGATAGAGAGTTAGTGGGTGGGTGAGAGTTAGTGGGTGGGTGAGAGAGTTAGTGGGTGGGTGAGAGTTAGTGGGTGGGTGAGAGAGTTAGTGGGTGAGAGAGTTAGTGGGTGAGAGAGTTAGTGGGTGGGTGAGAGAGTTAGTGGGTGGGTGTGGAATATAAACCGGCTTAAGATAGCCCCACTGGATGCGTTTTCTAAATCCCATTGTCATTCCCAGATGTGTCGCATCACGGTTGCACAGCTTTAGCGAGGCTTTGGCGTAGCGTGCGGGATTTGTGTTTGTGAAGGAGCGGTGGCGCAGTGGTTAGCGGCACTGGACTACGAAACCGGCCACACGAGTTCGATTCCTGATTACAAGCAACAACAGTGGCGAATATCTGAAAACCGGTGCTGGGATTCCCCTAGGTCGACTCAACCTTTAAATGAGTACCCGGCACGGTGTGTAAGCAGCAGCACTGGAGAGACAAAGGCGGCCGGGCGTGGTGCTGGCCAACCACCCCCTCGTGTGCTGTGCCAATCTTTGTAGGTGCTCACGAACGGCACTTGTCCCAGCAGCCCGTTAAAGGCTACTTATTGTGTATTTCTAAAAGTACTCCAAACCTGCTCCCGGTCCACCTTCAATAACTGCTGTAGGCACATACACACACAAAGACAAAGATCCCCCGTATAGCCTTAACATACTGTTGGGGCAAGTGCTGTTAGTGAGCACCTATGAAGGCCGCCTTTGTCACCCTAGTAGCGATGTTTTTACGCATCGCACCAGGTACTCATTTGAGGCTGAGGCGACCTAGGGGAGGCCCAGGACCGGTTCATATAATCGTCACTGGTATTGGCCGTTAGCGAGAATCGAACCCGGGTCGCCAGTTTCGTAGCGCAGCGCGCTAACCACTACACTACCGCTCCCCACTGCACCCACGCACACACACAGACACACGTACGCACGCACGCACGCACACAGACACACGCACGCACGCACACGCACTCACACACGCACACACACAGACACACGCACGCACGCACACACACACGCGCGCGCGTGTGACTCGTACGAGCCCAGCGTGCCTTAACGAAGAGAGTTTGCAATCGGTGCGACTGAGACACGGACACCGACGAAGGGAAATGGAAACAATCGCTGACAAATTTCGATTTAAAGCTTTCGTGACTGCAAGGATTCATCTTATTTGGTTCTTTCGGTAAAGTCACGTAGAATGAGAATAAAATAATAAATTGATAAAATAAAATAACACAATAATATTCTCACGACGTTTCGGCCACAACACAAGCGGCCTTCATCAGGTGAAGGGACGAGACTGTCTGGAGGACAGCGCTGGAGTCTCGTCCCTTCACCTGATGAAGGCCGCTTGTGTTGTGGCCGAAACGTCGTGAGAATATTATTGTGTTATTTTATTTTATCAATTTATTATTTCATTCTCATTCTACGTGGTGACTTTACCGAAAGAACCAAAGAAGATGAATCGCCGACAAGTTCGCGAAGAAGCACACGGGGGGAGGGGGGTGGGGGCGCACGCGCTTGGAGAGGCAGGAAGCGGCGCCGCACGGAGTCGAGGCGCCGCTGTGACCCAGGTGCGCCGTGGTCCGGGACTAATGAGGCGGTGACAGCCGAAGTCCGGGAGCACTGCCGTTGGGATGGAGCGTTGACATCAGCGCCTCCCGTGCAGGAGCTCGATCCGTTGTGATTATTATTATCATTGCATCGAGAGACCGCGAGAGATGGCGATGGCTTGAGGAGGACTCCATCCAGCAGTGGATTGATCAAGGCCGCTAATGAGTGTGTGTGTGTGTGCGCGCGCGCGCGTCTGTAACTTAATTACCTAAGTGGCGGACGGCAATTTTAAGCGCGGACTTTGGCAGTAGCGCCGGCTAAGAATAGTTTGGTGGCTGTGTAATTAATAATTATATAATTATACAATTGCTACAGAATTCTACGGCACACTGAGACGAGCGATCCGGTGTAGCACGCAAGAGGTCGGTGACCCGGGGGGCGACCTGGAGTGAGTCGGTGGTGGGCGTGGTGCTGGCCACCCTCCCCCTCGTGTCCCGTACCGGCCTTCATAGGTGCTGCTCGCTTAACAGCACTTGAACCAACAGTCGGATGAGGCTATGGGGGGGGGGGGCATCTTTGTCTTTGTGGGGCCTGTGAGATGTGGGCACCGGAGCGCGATGGGGAGTGAGGAGGCTGGCTGGTGAGCACGCCAAGTAGTGGTGCCAAGCCGTGCCTCACAGCGAGCAGGGCCTGAGTTTATTCCTCACTCGGGTGCCTCTCTGTGTGGGGGTTTGCTCAGGGTTGTCCGGTCTCCTCCAATGCCTCAAACATTACCACCTCTGCCAAAACACCCGATGAATGTGGAAGAGTGGACACAATACCACCCTAGAGTTCGCTCTGTGGATGTATGTCCTTCTCCCGCACCTCCGATTGGCTACGTACGGTGCGAAAGAAGTTCAGCATACGTAAACAAAAATTTAACGTGCAAATGTTTAATGGATGGTAAGGGGCGACTGAGACCCGCGGTCTGAATTGGCACCGTCAGTAATTCTGGATGTGGTCCGCATCTCAGGCGGCCGTGATTTCACTGGCTTCTCGAGTGGAGTGGGCTGTCGATCTTAGCCCGGTCACGAATGACGGCACCAAACTAGAAAAGACAATCTCATTAAATGTAGTTCGCCATTTAATTTGGCTGAATTCCAGCCCTGAGATTTCAACAACGAGCACTGCTGTCTCAGTGGCAGGGCGGGTGGCAAGTTGGTCCGCCGTACTCTGTGGATCGGAGGTCACTTGGGGAGTTCTCAGAAGTTGCTCTATGATATCCACTTCAATGGGGCATCCTCTAACACTGCTGTGTGGAATTTCATAATGGATTCTTCCCCACACACGGATATCCTTTTAGTTACTCCACTGCTGGATGATGACCTCTCCATGCCGTGCAGATCGCCATGCACCACTCTCGTCTATTTGTATCCTTTGTTGTTGTGACGTTCTGACTCCCCACCCCTATTGGACATCTGTGAAAAAGAGCTTCATAGCTTATCGGATTCGGTCAGTGGTAGTTGAGTCAGTGAGCGGTCGCCGTGCCCTCTGCTGCCGCCTTGAAGCCCGAGAACACCACCGAGGGTAAGAATTGGGAGAGAGAGGGAGAGAGAAGGGGGGTCGGGGGAACAAAACAAAAAAAAGCGAGAATTTATTTTCTATTTCATAAGAAAATGTCTCGAGACGCGAAGGGTCACGTGTCGCGTGTCGAGAGCGAACGACTCCGAGCGCAGCTGCTCCCCGTGCGTGAAGAGGCCCTTGCCGCTCTTGATTAAAGTTTCATCTCAGACCCTTTTGTTGCCACGTCGCGCCTCCGGTCGCATGTGGTGCACTTCGCCGTTGCGGGTAGGGTTGGTGGTGGAGGGAAGGAGGGGAGGGAGGGAGTAGAGGGGATGGAGGGTAGGGGAGGAAGGGAGGGAGGGAGGGAGGGGACAGCCCTGACAACTCCTTGAAAGTAAAGTCTCCCAACGAATCGCTATAATCCAGAGACGACAGGTTGACAATTTACCACTTATATTTATTGCATGTGATAAAGTGTTGCGGATCAGACTCATCCCGAGCGAAATGTTACATCGCAGTACCGCGAGAAATGAAAGCAGCCTTGGCATGCCTTCATCCAGCAGTGGATTGATCACGGCTGATGACGAAGATGATGGCTATCATGGCATGAACTTGTGCGTCTGCAGGCCACATTTATTGCACACTGGAACACGCGGCGTAGAAGGGACGTGAGCGCGCTCACCGCGCATCGTAGCGTTACGTGAGCAATATTACGCGCCTGCAATCTATTATTGATAGAAGCAAATGGGGCCCTGACGGAGTCCGTTCCGGCGGGGATGACAGCCCAGGGTGCCTCGAGAGGGAGCGGCGCGAGCTGGGGATGATGAGTGGCGCGGCACGACCCCATGCGGACGCACGGAGCAACGGTGGTCACGATCATGGCGATGACGACGTTGACGATGACGGTGACCACGATGATGGATATGAGAACGATGGTGATTTATGATGACGCTGATGATTTATCATGACGATGATTAGGACAATGACGTTAACGGTGATGATGATTGATGACGACGACGAAGATCGGGACGATCGTGATCAACAATGACAACGATGATGACCACACTGTAGATACCAAGATAATCCGCCCGCGGATAATGGCGAGCGATCTGCATCGGTGTTGGCGTGGCACCGCGACGAATGAACGGAATGCCGAGGATGTTTATGTCTCGCGCGGGCTACGAGCTGTGAGCTGTGGCGTAGCCACCGAGCGGCGTGCGGTACGTGAGCTGGCACCAGGATACAGAGAGGAGGAGGAGGGGGACATTGGACAGAGGTCTCCATTGATTCATTACACCGGGGCCCTTAGCAACCTTATGGGCAACACTCGTTATGGGCAACACTCGTTATGGGCAACACTCGTTATGGGCAACACTCGTTATGGGCAACACTCGTTATGGGCAACACTCGTTATGGGCAACACTCGTTATGGGCAACACTCGTTATGGGCAACACTCTTCATGGGCAACACTCCTCATGGGTAATACTTCGTATGGGTAACACTCCGTATGGTTAACACTCGTTATGGGGAACACTCGTTAAGGGTAACACTCGTTATGGGCAACACTCGTTAAGGGTAACATCACTTAAGGGTAACATTGGACCAAATGTCCCATAGCTGCATGGGGCTCGACCTTCTGGGTCTCATCGGCAGCCCGTGCCATATGCGCGGTAATGTCAACAGGAGGGGTTGCGCACACGAGACGCGCGTGGGCCAGTGCGTAAGAATAGGTGCTTAGAAAATGCAGGTGCGCGTGTACAACAGGAGTCTAGAGCCCATGCTCACTCCACTGCTGGATGAAGGTCTCCCTACCGCTTGGCGGGCATGGGGTTTTTTTTTGTTTGTTTTTTTTGGCCATACTTCACCATCCTGGTCAGATGACGGGTAGCCGGGTTTAGAGCACAGTGCGCGAACCACTCCCTCGCCACTCCACACATCATCATCATCAGCAGCCGTGATTAATCCACTGCTGGATGAAGACCTCCCAACCCGCCGCCACCTCCTCTCGTGAACTTGCGACGCAGAAATCCGCCCAGCGCCTGCACATCAACTCATTTCGTCGCTCCATCTCCGCGGCGTGCGTACAACCCGGACGCATTCCGTTTTGCACATCACGCGCGCACGTGATGTGCGCGCGTGATCCATTCTTACGTGGTGTGCGTGCGTGAGTGTGTGTGTGCATCGCGTTCGCTGTGGCCGGGGATTCGACCTCGGGTCCTCCGGGTGCGTGTGTTTATTCAATTCGGAAAGGGAATTTAGCGCTCATGCGTTCTACGATCGGTATCGAATGATGACGACGTCGAGACACAGATGCGCGGATAAAAATAAACACCAACATCAGGTGGCCGACAAGAGACGAGATGAGAGAAGGCGATGGCTCGGTGATGCGAGCGGCCGGATTGTACCATGTCGGTGCCGTCGGAGGGGTCGGACGGACCCATCCACAAAGGGTGGTGGGTGCTGAGTGGTGGTGCCCGTGTGTGTGTGTGGGCTGTGTGTGGGGGGCACGTGGGGAGCGGTAGTGTAGCGGTTAGCGCGCTGCAATACGAACCCGGCGACCCGAGTTCGATTCCCGCTCACGGCCAACACCCAGTGACTATAATCTGAACTGGCGGTCTTGGGCCTCCCCTAAGTCGACTCGGCCTCAAATGAGTACCGAGTTGCGATGTGTAAACATCGCCACTGGGGAGACAAATGCGGCCGGGCGTGGTGCCGGCCGCATTTGTCTCCCTCGTGTCCTGTGCCGGCTTTCGTAGGTGCTGCTCGCTTAACAGCACTTGCCCCAACAGTCTGATGAGGCTATGGGGGGGGGGGTGTTCATCTTTGTCTTTGTGGGGCCTGTGAGATGTGGGCACCGGAGCGCGACGGGGAGTGAGGAGGCTGGCTGGTGAGCACGCCAAGTAGTGGTGCCAAGCCGTGCCTCACAGCGAGCAGGGCCTGGGTTTCATTCCTCACTCGGGTGCCTCTCTGTGTCGGGGTTTGCTCCTCCAACGCCTCAAACAAAACAGTAACATTGTAACGGCGATTTTGGTATTTAAATGAATAATGGCACTGCCAGCGTCATCAATTGGGATCGCGCATAGCAGCAGAAACTTGACAGAACTCTCCTACATGACCCTCCTGAGACTCCGTGACACTTTCCTGGGTAATAATAATATAATTATTGTTAATATAATTATTGTTAAAGGCCACATCTCCATCATCAGCGGAAGTATCATCGTCACTACCACCATCACTATCACCAACACGACGACTGTTACCATCATCGTCACTACCACCATCACCATCACAGACCCTTTCACAGAACCTCGCAGGTCCCCACTGATTGGACGATGCTCACCGTTATAAATAACATTGACGTTGAAGACGAGAGGCCGGCCAATCAACTCGGTCATAGCCGGCACGGCTGCTTAGCCACCGCGAGCTTTCGCCAAAACACACAAACGCACACGCACAAACACACACACAAACACACAACAACAACCGCCATTCGCCACTGAGTGGCGGTGACGTCACCACGACGCTTGTGCCAGGCTATGTGCACTCTGAGGCCACGTGAAGTGTCGAACGCCCGCTGGCAGGAGGTCACGGGGCAGACCCAGGTGCCACGGGTCGACTGACTAAGATGACTGGCTGATGCACCACCTGTGCCCCCGACTGTGACAACCTGCTGCGCTTTAGCCACCCGGCGCTCCGCTCGTTGTTGTGAGCGTCGCTCCTCCGTCCTCCGTTGTTGTTGGAGGGCGACTACCTCCAACTGCCCAGTAGCGTCCTTCACGAGCCTCCTCCACAGAGGCCGATCTTGACACCGCTGGTACCAGTCATCGGCAAGTCCACTCAGCTCCACGTCCTCCTGTACCACATCACTCCATCTCTT
The DNA here is from genome assembly GCF_048934315.1 of Petromyzon marinus. Taxonomy (NCBI): domain Eukaryota; kingdom Metazoa; phylum Chordata; class Hyperoartia; order Petromyzontiformes; family Petromyzontidae; genus Petromyzon; species Petromyzon marinus. The sequence continues at coordinate 1,485,896 of NC_133685.1, read as the reverse complement.
CTCTAGCCCGTGCCGCGCCCGCTTAGCCCCCTCAATCCGTCCAAACAAAAGCTGTTTCGGCATGCGGTGGCTGGGCATGCGGGCTACATGACCCAGCCAACGCAGCCTTGCCTGCCGGAGGAGCTCACCGATGGGACCCTGCCCAGATCTTTCAAGGATTTGTGAGCTCCTCACACAATCCAGTCTGGTTAAACCCAGGATGGATCGTAGGCAGGCCAGCCTAAATGTTTCTAACCGGCGAAGATGTTCCATTAGGGGGGTCCACGTTTCGCAAGCGTAGAGAAGGGAGGGAATGACCGTGGCCGAGAAGACCTGAAGCTTAGTGCGGAGCGACAGACCAGGTAGCTTCCACACAGCGTTACGCAACCGATGAAAAGATATTGCCGCTCGACTGATTCGGAGTGAGACCTCAGCTGTTAAACTGGAGCCAGTCATAAGCACACTGCCCAGGTATGGGAAACTCTCCACTCTCTCCACAACTGCCCCAAACACACACACGCACAAACACACACATGCACAAACACACACACGCACAAACACACACATGCACAAACACACACACACGCACAAACACACAAACACACACACAAACACACACACGCACGCGAGAGGGAACATTCGAAGAAGAAGAAAATTATTTTTTAGTTTGGGCACAGGGGGACGACGGGGTGAGCGTTCCCAAACACTTTGACGTAATTCAGCCTCAATTAAACCTCGCTCGGGTTGCAACGATATCGAGTTTCGCAAGTTTGGCAATAATCACGAGAACTATGGGCGGCTTGCCGGTGCGGTTGTATTTAAATTAAAACAAAAATGTGTAATCTCGCTGTGCTTTGCCGTACGTCGAGTACGAGAACGGTTGCTTCGCTTGGGTTGTTCAACTGCGGTTAACTGGCAATCAGAATATTCACTCGCAGTCAGAATATTCACTCGCAATCAGAATATTCACTCGCAGTCAGAATATTCACTCGCAGTCAGAATATTCACTCGCAGTCAGAATATTCACTCGCAGTCAGAATATTCACTCGCGGTCAGAATAATCACTCGCAGTCAGAATATTCACTCGCAGTCAGAATATTCACTCGCAATCAGAATATTCACTCAATCAGAATATTCACTTGCGGTCAGAATATTCACTCGCAGTCAGAATATTCACTCGCAATCAGAATATTAACTCGCAGTCAGAATATTCACTCGCAATCAGAATATTAACTCGCAATCAGAATATTCACTCGCAGTCAGAATATTCACTCGCAATCAGAATATTTATTCATCGCAGGAGGAAATCCGATGAGCTGCAAAGCTCTTTTTCACAGACGTCGACTCTCGAGCAACCACCGCAGTCCGCAACTCTCTTACCCTGGGCGTCCCTCGCAGCCCAAGACTTATTGAATAACCGCACCACATAGGAAACCTTGTGCCGTGGGTAATCACCACGCCGTCAATGACTCCGTGTAAAACGAGAGAGCGAGAGAGAGAGAGAGACTAATAACAAAGCGCTAACTGAATGGGTATGAGCTATTCGCTGATGCGACGACTCTCATCTTAGCGTTGAGTTTGTTATTTCGGATATTTTTTTCTCGCAACGGAACACCGAAGACGAAGCGCAACGAACAACGCTCGCCATCGCTCGCGGAATATTCAGCAATGCGGACGACACGAGTAGACGCGGCAGCACAGAAGTACAGTACAATACGTTAAATAATGGAATACGACGTTTCGATTGCAACACAAAAGCAGTTGCTTGTGCTGCAATCGAAACGTCGTATTATATTATTTAATTTAATCTCTTTCGACGTGACTTTACCGAAGGAACCAAAGAGTAATTCCTGCAGTCCAGAAAGCTTCAAATCAAGTTTGTTTACAGTGCAGTAATTGATCTCCCTGCCCTGTTCCGTGCTGCAGCTGCACACCACCGCACCTAAGCAGCAGCCTATAGCACCTGTTCTAGATTTGAAGCTTTCGTGACTGCAAGGATCCATACTCTTTGGTTCTATTCGGTAAAGTCACGTAGGTAAAAAATAAAACAACAAAAATCACGACGTTTCGGCCACAACAAAAGCGGCCTTCATCAGGTGAAGGGACCAGGCTGTCTCGAGGACAGCGCTGGAGTCTGAGCGTGGCTGTGTTTCACTCCAGCGCTGTCCTCGAGACAGTCTGATCCCTTCACCTGATGAAGGCCGCTTGTGTTGTGGCCGAAACGTCGTGATTTTTGTTGTTTTATTTTTTACCTACGTGACTTTACCGAATAGAACCAAAGAGTATAGCACCTGTGTTTTGCATGGCGGTCCGTGCATTCCCGGTGCTGTCGAGGCTAAAGGCTGCTCTGCCGAGCCTCTGGGCACGCGCCGTGGCCGAGGGGGGTGACGATAGGACGCCAGGTGGTGACCTCGTTGTTTTACACACCAGGACCACTACGCGGGTTTCAGTCCCTGTCTCAGGCTCAAACCAAATGTACCCAGCCCCTTGGCCACAGCGTCCCTCCAACTGAGCAACAGTTTATACGACTTCACAGCCAACGCGTTTCACATCGCCTTGCATTCGCCCCCAGCCGCTGCTGTTTGCTATCATTCATCGCGAGACGGCGCGGTGGATTGGGGAGGCCTTCATCCAGCAGTGAATAGATCATGACTGATGCTGATGATGAAATATTTGTGTCCGGGCAAAAAGATGGTGATAATTTGAACAGCAAACGGCACGTGTGGTTGTTGTTGTTGTTGTTATTGTTTAGAGATGAAAGGTGCGGCCCTGTAATTGCTCGCCCACACCACAACCTGTCACAGTGGCCTCCACTAGAGGAAGCTTTACAGAGAACCCTGAGAGGGTTCTTGGCCTACTCTTCTACGCTGGCCAATGTCTTGGAAAAACTATTATTAATAATTAATTATAGAGGTGTCTACCGCCCTGATTTTTTGATAGTTGGTGGATTTTAGTTTTTGGGGATGAAGTCTATTGCCCCCCACCCACCCCCTTTTAGAAATCTGTTACGTAGTTTGTGGGGGGCATAACCCCCCCCCCCACCACCACCTCCCCCCCCACCCCCCCACGCCAAGTGCTTGCACCTGAGTGACTGTGGCTGGAACGCGGCGGCGGCGGTGACGGATTTCCGTGATTCAGCAGAAAGCCGTTGCCCAGCCACAGACGAGACGCGAGACAGGGGTGTCCTCTGGTGGCGGGCTCGGCACACGTGGCAGCTCGGCGGCAGCTCCCACGCTACGTCCCTCTCACTTGGGCTGTATACACACACGGCGTGTACGTGCACTACTACTACTACAACAACTACAACAACGACGATCGCCGTTCGACTTCAGCACGGAGCTTTGTGGCAGGCTAGGTGCACGTTGAGGCCACGGGATAGAGCCAGGTGTCGTGGGTTAACTGACTGAGATGACCGCACACACGCCGTGTATGTTTGGGTATATGTACACCTACCTAAAGGTTCGCGTGACCGACTTGCTGAAGTAGTAACTCATTGGCACGTTTTGTTTACGTGAAAAACCTTGCTCATTGGCGGGTTTAACGACACATTTATATTTACGCGATATAACCCCTAAAAATTTTTTTTATTATAGAATATAACATTTTCTGACCGATTTGACCAACTATATTCGAAAAAAAGTTTTGCAGGCTGACAGGACGTCACGTCCAGAGGGGAGGACGGACGGACAGATGGATGACTCGCGTCCAAAAGGACGAGCTCTTTGTTAGTCTCTCGTTTAAATAAAAGTTGCCGACCTATCCTGTACGGCGCATTGGCGACATGCGGTGGCATTTCGACGCTGCACGTCAATCCACACTGCATGGTATAGACCAGCGGTTCTTAAGCTTTACTGAAGCCTGCACCCATTTGGCTCTCAATCGCTACAAAATGTGCAATGTTAACAAATACATAAGTTTGATGAAACAAAGTAGTTGTACTTCATTTTAGTTTTTGATGATTTACCTTCTAGAACAATCCGCCCATGTCTCGCACCCCAAGAAAGGTCATCTCGCACCCCCTCCCCCAGGAGGTGCGTGCACACACCCCAGATGAAGAAGAAAAACCACTGGTATAGACTCTCGCACCACAGAGAGCCGCGTACTCACAACGCGATCCACAGACCAAACATGGGGAGCCATAGGGCCACACGGGGAAGTCTCCGACCGACTCTCTCTGTGTGTGTGTGTGCTACGTTAACGCGCCCGCCGTCTCTGGACAGCACCGTGGCACGCGGTCGCTCCTGTGTCGTGCACTCCGCGTTGGGGAACTGAAACTCTGCCGAGCCGCGTCCAAGCATCTCCCAGCTCACACCGAGACTTTGCTGGGCCGATCGTCTCCATCCTTGCCCCCCCCCCCCCTTCCCCGCCTAGATAAATTCCACATTACCATGACGGGAGGCTGCATGCCCTGGTTAAGTGACCAATGGAGCAAAACAGTGGCAGTCGGGGGGGCGGGGGGGGGGGGCTCGGTAGGGAGGGGGCATTAGAGGAGCTGTCCAGCGTAGCGCCAGAGGCTAATTAGGGCGGTACAATTATCGGGGCTCTATTTCACATTAACCATTGTATGTGCTGTGCCAGCTATACTTAGGGGCGGTGGGGTGGGGGTGGTGGGGGGTGGTGGGGGGGGGCAGCCCAGCCCAGCCCACTCCGTCTACCCCTCCTCCTCCTCCTGCAACTGCGTCCCACGCGAGGCACATCTCAATGAATCGCCGCGTCTCGGACGCGAGCGATGCGGCGATGCCAGTGACTCCTCGTTGCTTGGCCTCGGCCCCTCGCACAGCCGCCGCCGTGGTGTCAGTGTCCCGGCGAATATCGGAGACGCGCTACCGAGATGTCGGGGATGTGTCGCCGCGTGTCGCGGCTCGGCACGATGTCCGACGTTTACGCTCCACGTGCTGGGAGCTTCTCTCGTACAGGCAGCGAATTAGAGCAATGCCTGACCCGCTGCTGGGGAGCGCTGGCAGCGGCCTCGTGGTGCTCCCGCGTGCGCCGCGCGCTGCAGAGGTTTTGTAATCGATGACGACGGTCACCCTGTGGGCGACTCTTTACATCGTCCACCCTCGACGGCGGACGGGACAGCCGTATCTGCCGTGCCACGTTCCGCCCGTGACGACGTTAACGAACGGCGAATCGAATCGGTTCCCTGAGGTCACGGGGACGGGGGGGGGGGGGCGAGAGCCGCTCGACATCACCGACGTGGAGGAAGGAAAGAAGGAAGGATCCTTCTCCCTTCTCTCTCTCTCCCCCCCCCCCCCTCTATCTCCCTCTCTCCACCCTCTCTCCCTCTATCCCCCCCCCCTCCCTCTCCCTCTATCCCTCTCCCCCCCCCTCTCTCCATCCTCTCTCCATCCTCTATCCCTCTATCCCCCCCCTCTCTCTCCCTCTATCCCTCCCCCCCCCCTCTCCCTCTCCCTCTATCCCTCTCCCCCTCTCTATCTCCCTCTCTCCATCCTCTCTCCCTCTATCCCCCCCCTCTCTCTCCCTCTATCCCTCTCCCCCCCCCCCTCTCTCTCTCCCCCTGCCGCCTCGGCTACGCGGCACTGTTCAGGAGCTGCCATTGGCTGCGTTTTTGCGCGTCGGCGCCGCTCGCGCTGTCCGACTCGAGGCGAGCCCCGGGACGGAGCTGTGGGAACATTCAGCCGCGGTGCCCTGTGCCCATTCTGGGCGGCACGGGAGGATGTCTCGTCGCATCCTGTCACTGCCTCCAGCGCAAACACATTCACCCGCTCATCCCCCTACTCCTCATCATCCTCCCCCCTCCTCCGCTTTCTCGCCCTCCTCGTCATCCTGCCCGCCCCGACGCCCCTTTACGACGCGCACAGACCCCGCCGAGCAGGCTGACAAATCCGGCTGTGATTGAACGGGGGGTGGAGAGGGAGAACAGCACAAACATTTACCCATTACATAATGCCTACAGCCCAGACACAGGAGCCGTTGCCTTGCATCGGGCCCATAAGTGCGAATATAACAACCACGGATTTGCGTTAAGACCCATACGCTTTTGAATGACACTGTTATTTGTTTAATTAGCTTTAATCAGGGTCCATGTTCAATAGCAGTACGTGGTTCAGACACTCTGCCGCGTCGCCCAGTTGCTGTGTCCCCCCCCCACACCCCCCCCCCCCCAGTGACAGATTGTTCGAATTGTTTCGCGAATGAATGCTTCGCTCGTTGCCTCTCCCGAGACTCAAGTCCATTATCTCCAGGGGAGATTGGTGACACCTGGAGGACCCTTGCGTTCGGTGGTTCGAGAGGAAGACATTCGCGCCTGCGCCGTCAATCCCTTCGAGCAGGGATGGGGAACTTTTTTTCTGCCAAGGGCCATTTGGATAATTATAACATCATTCGCGGGCCATACAAAATTATCAACTTAAAAATGTGCCCGTTATATTTGGTCAAACATTTTTAATGAACTCACCTCTAATGTGATGGCTGGAACTGCTTCTCTTTGGCGAGGCGTGTGATGATGTTAGCTGCCATTGATGACGTTGCTACTCGCAACTGCTTTTCCAGGTTTGCTCCTAGATTGATTGAATTTCGAGTCCCGCCTGCGGTTGCCTTGGCAGGGCCACACCAAATAATTTCGCGGTGCCTTACACGGCCTTAGAGTGCTGCGCATGAAACAAAGCGGCAGGCGTTCCTCGGGTTGTATCCTGCGAGTGGGTCCGGCGCGATGTCCGACGTTCCGCTCGGCGAGCCGAGGGAACGGAAGAGTTTGAAAACGTCGGGACGCCGTGCCGAACAGCACGTGGCGGTGCGACTCGAGAACACACGGGCGAGCTCCCCAGCGGCGTGACCGCGAATCCTCCGCGGCTCGAGGCAGCAGCGATCGCGGCGCCGATTTGGATGTTCCCGATCAAAAATAGATCTTTCCCGAAAAAGGGCTTTTCGAGGCGAAACAGAGAACGCGCTCCGTACATGGCCTCGTGTTTTGACAAGGACACGAGGCCCTGAGCACACCGCCTGGGGATTGCGTAGGAGTGCGTGCGTGTGTGTTGCGTGCGTGTGTGTTGTGTGTGTGTGTGTTGTGTGTGTGTGCATGTGCGTTTGTGTTGTGCGCATGTTCGTGTATGCGTTTGTGCGTGTGTGATGTGTGTTGTGTGTGCATGTGCGCGTGTGTGATGTGCGTGTTGTGTGTGTTGTGTGTGCATGTGCGCGTGTGTGATGTGCGTGTTGTGTGTGTTGTGTGTGCATGTGCGTGTTGTGTGTGTTGTGCGTGTTGTGTGTGTTGTGTGTGATGTGCGTGTTGTGTGTGTTGTGTGTGCGATGTGCGTGTTGTGTGTGCACACAATTTAGGCTGGCCTGCCTACGATCCATCCTGGGTTTAACCAGACTGGATTGTGTGAGGAGCTCACAAATCCTTGAAAGATCTGGGCAAGGTCCCATCGGTGAGCTCCTCCGGCAGGCAAGGCTGCGTTGGCTGGGTCATGTAGCCCGCATGCCCAGCCACTGCATGCCGAAACAACTTTTGTTCGGCCGGATTGAGGGGGCTAAGCGGGCGCGGCACGGGCTAGAGAAGAGATGGAGTGATGTGATACAGGAGGACGTGGAGCTGAGTGGACTTGCCGATGACTGGTACCAGCGGTGTCAAGATCGGCCTCTGTGGAGGAGGCTCGTGAAGGACGCTACTGGGCAGTTGGAGGCAGTCGCCCTCCAACTACAACGGAGGGCGGAGGAGCGACGCTCACAACAACGAGCGGAGCGCCGGGTGGCTAAAGCACAGCAGGTTGCTACAGTAGGGGGCACAGGTGGTGCATCAGCCAGTGATCTCAGTCAGTCGACCCGTGGCACCTGGGTCTGCCCCGTGACCTCCTGCCAGCGGGCGTTCGACACTTCACGTGGCCTCAGGGTGCACATAGCCTGGCACAAGCGTCGTGGTGACGTCACCGCCACTTAGTGGCAAATGGCGTTTTTTGTTGTGTGTGCATGTGTGTGTTGTGTGTGATGTGCGTGTTGTGTGTGTTGTGTGTGATGTGCGTGTGTGTGCGAGGTGTGTGCGATCTGTGGGACCGAATACACATTTGGGGAGTGGTCATCGCGCTGCACTACAAACCCAGTGACTCGAATTCGATTCCCGCTCACGGCCAACCTCGCTGACGATTGTCTGAACCGGTACTGGGCCTCTCCCAAGCCCACTCGGCCTCAAACGAGTACCTGGTGCTGTGTGTAAACATAGCCACTTGTGAGACAAAGGCGGTCGGGCGTGATGCTGGCCATCCGGCCCCCCGTCTCGTGCTGTGCCGGCCTTAACAGGCGCTCGCTTACAGCGCTTGCCGCAATAGTCTGTAAAGGCGATTTCGGGAGATCTTTGATGTGCGAGACTGAATACTGAACGCACGTTCTCCCATAGGCAGACCTGTCTGCGGATTTGGCGAATGCAGAACTAATGCGCATCACGAGGGGCTGTTTCAAAGGCCGTCTCTAGCCGTCTGCTTTTCAGGAGAGACCAACACTGTCAACTGACGTGGATTCACGCGTCTCGCTCAGAGCTCTCGGATGGGCTATCGGGTTGTCACCGCGTGCTGTTGGGCGTGAGGTCCGACGTTCCGCTCCACGTGCTGGGGAGCTTCTATCGGAAAATGAAATCCTAAGCAGTTGCGTGACTGAGAGTTTTTATTTATTTATTACGTGTGAATAAACCATTGATTTGTAACGGATGGACACAAGAGAAGGTGGGGGGGGGGGGGCGAATCTCATGGATAAAGGAATGTGTATGTACGTATGTATGTTGAACTTCTTTAGCACCGTACACAGGCAACCGTGCTAATCGGAGGCACGTGCGTGTTGGGGTAGGAGGAGGGAGAGCCTGGAGAATATCTATCGCTCGGCAGGTTCCGTAGCAGGAAGATGGAGATCTGGGGGGAGAGATCGTGTGGAGATGTACGGGGAGAGATCGTGTGGAGATGTGGGGAGAGGGATCGTGTGGAGATGTGGGGAGAGAGATCGTGTGGAGATGTGGGGAGAGAGATCGTGTGAAGATGTGGGAAGAGAGATCGTGTGGAGATGTGGGGAGAGGGATCGTGTGGAGATGTGGGGAGAGAGATCGTGTGGAGATGGCTTGTAGGAAAGTCGCCGTGTGTGGATCCCACGTGGTGGTGTTGGTGGAGCATCTGCCGGTCATCTCAGTCATCCCATAACACCTGGGTCCGTCCCCGTAACATCCTTCCAGAAACGACGCCTTCCAAAGTGCACCTAGCCTGGCATGAGCCCTGCGGTGACGTCACGGCGGCTCAGTAGAGATTGGCGTCGGGGTGGTTTTTTTGTTGTAAGATGGCAGGTGTCCTGAAAAATGAGCTTCACAGCTCATCGGATTCCTCCAGCACGAATCAATATTCTGCTGCTGTGAAACATGACGCTTTGGAGCGACTCGAGAAGGCCAGTGCGATGGCGGGGACGGTTGGACGGCCGTGGGGTGGAGGCTGCGGTGGGAGTCGCGTGGAGCGGCGGTCTCTGTACAACGGTGCTCACGGCCGCAACGCCCGGGGACATCTCGCGTCTCGCTATCGACGAGATTTACTTAACAGGGGGCCCTGCGGCAGGTCTGTAACACTACACCCCAAACGTCGGCATTGCATTTATTTAGCATCATCTTTCAGAGCCAATGCTGCCCCCCCCCCCCCCACCAATCACTTACCGATGCGAACAACGAAATGTGGCAACTGCAGAATGAGACAAATTTTGTTGCCACAGTTGGTGTAACGGTCAGCGGCCCACTGGACTTGGTTTAGACTATAAAAACTCAACAATTTGTTTTATGTTACCAGGTGAGGCCCGCTGAGATATGCAGCTCGTCGTTGTGCAACGGCTCAGAGAGGGTTCACGATGGCCGTGTCGGCGCTGCTCACGCCGCCGATTTTCTGGGTTCGAGTCCGCGCGTTTGTCAGCGGCCCGCGATTCTAAACTAAACTATTTTTTGTATTTTACCAGGTAAGGCCCCACTGAGCTGTGTAGCTCCTTTCCAACAGCGACTTGGCCACAAATGACAGCTGAACGAAGTGGGTTATCACGTGGAAATGTTTTGCAGCCAAATTCTCCAAACGCGTGGACTTTGATTCAAAAATGTGGAGGAAGGAAATAAATTGTGGAGAAAAAAATTAGGACTCGCAGACAAATCCGCGCGACTGCGGGGAGAGAGAGAGAGAGAGACATACAAACTCCAAATATACAGGGGTCAGGGTCGGGCTCGAACCCACGACCTCCTTCAAATCAGGCGAGGTAGTTAACATCTTAGCGTCAAAGGTCACCGGCTCACTAAACTTGCTAATCCAGAGGTCACCGGGTTCAAGTCGAACTCCCGCCGTGACAATCACACCGGCCACTGTCCACCCAAGAGTATGAATGGGCAAGTTACAGGTCGCGTACGGTGGAGTAAAGTGTGGGTAGAGCGTGGAAGAGGGGGCCACGTGCGAGCGACTCACTAGGGCTCCCTCTAGTTGAAGACCTTCCGCCAGCAGAGGAAGTCCGCAAGAAATTGCAGGGCTGCGCCCGTACCTTTTATTGCAGGGCGACGGCTGGGAGAAAACGTCACCAAATTAAATGCAACCGCAGGCTCACGGCTCTTGTGTAGACCCCATTGTGTACACACACACACCTGTCTGCAGGTAACCATGCCGCTTAGCACTCCTAGCGGACTCGCTGGAGGAGTGGAGAGGAGTTCGAGTTTCACAGCGTGTTTATTTGAGGTGTCACCCTCGGGAAATCTCTGGAGTGGGAAGGGAGGGAAGTGGGAATTGTTGATTCTGGCAATTTACAATGGAAGGTCTCGATTTGATTAAATAATCTATTCCATTTCTATGGTGGTAGTCGTGCTGCTGCTGCTGCTGCTGCGTGGAGAATCCGTAGTGGCTGCGTGCTAACTGTGATTCGGTCACACGCACAGCAACAGCGGTCAAGCGATCATTGCCACCAACATCGTCATCACAGGCCATGATCAATACACCACTCCACACGCCATCTCAATACACCGCTCAACACGCCATCTCAACACACCACTCCACATGCCATCTCAACACACCACTCAACACGCCATCTCAATACACCACTCCACACGCCATCTCAACACCCCACTCAACAAGCCATCTCAATACACCACTCAACACGCCATCTCAATACACCACTCCACACGCCATCTCAATACACCACTCCACACGCCATCTCAATACTCCACTCAACACGCCATCTCAACACAACACTCCACACGCCATCTCAACACACCACTCCACACGCCATCTCAATACACCACTCCACATGCCATCTCAATACACCACTCAACACGCCATCTCAATACACCACTCAACACGCCATCTCAACACACCACTCAACACGCCATCTCAATACACCACTCCACACGCCATCTCAACACACCACTCAACACGACATCTCAGTATACCACTCCACACGACATCTCAGTATACCACTCCACAAACCATCTCGACACACCACTCCACACGCCACCTCAATACACCACTCAACACGACATCTCAGTATACCACTCCACACGACATCACAGTATACCACTCCACAAACCATCTCGATACACCACTCCACACGCCATCTCAACACACCACTCCACACGCCATCTAAATACACCACTCCACACGCCATCTCAACACACCACTCAATACGCCATCTCACCACACCACTCCACACGCCATCTCAACACACCACTCCACACGCCATCTCAATACATCACTCCACACGCCATCTCAACACACCACTCAACACGACATCTCAACACACCACTCCACACGCCATCTCAATACACCACTTCACACGCCATCTCAACACACCACTCAACACGACATCTCAGTATACCACTCCACACGACATCTCAGTATACCACTCCGCAAACCATCTCAGTATACCACTCCACAAACCATCTCGATACACCACTCAACACGCCATCTCAATACACCACTCAACACGCCATCTCAATACACCACTCAACACGCCATCTCAACACACCACTCAACACGCCATCTCAATACACCACTCCACACGCCATCTCAACACACCACTCAACACGACATCTCAGTATACCACTCCACACGACATCTCAGTATACCACTCCACAAACCATCTCGACACACCACTCCACACGCCACCTCAATACACCACTCAACACGACATCTCAGTATACCACTCCACACGACATCACAGTATACCACTCCACAAACCATCTCGATACACCACTCCACACGCCATCTCAACACACCACTCCACACGCCATCTAAATACACCACTCCACACGCCATCTCAACACACCACTCAATACGCCATCTCACCACACCACTCCACATGCCATCTCAACACACCACTCCACACGCCATCTCAATACATCACTCCACACGCCATCTCAACACACCACTCAACACGACATCTCAACACACCACTCCACACGCCATCTCAATACACCACTTCACACGCCATCTCAACACACCACTCAACACGACATCTCAGTATACCACTCCACACGACATCTCAGTATACCACTCCGCAAACCATCTCAGTATACCACTCCACAAACCATCTCGATACACCACTCAACACGCCATCTCAATACACCACTCAACACGCCATCTCAATACACCACTCAACACGCCATCTCAATTTCACCACTCAATACGCCATCTCAATACACCACTCCACAAGCCATCTTAACACACCACTCACACTCAACATGCAATATCAACACACCACTCCACACGCCATCTTAACACACCACTCACACTCAACATGCAATATCAACACACCACTCCACACGCCATCTCAATACACCACTCCACAAGCCATCTGAATACACCACTCAACACGCCATCTCAATACACCACTCAACACGCCATCTCAATACACTCCTCCACACGTCATCTCAATACCCAAATCAACACGCCATCTCAATACACCACTCCACACGCCATCTCAATACACCACTCCACACGCCATCTCAACACACCACTCCACACGCCATCTCAATACACCACTCAACACGCCATCTCAATACACCACTCAACACGCCATCTCAATACACCACTCAACACGCCATCTCAATACACCACTCAACACACCATCTCAACACACCACTCCACATGACATCTCAACACACCACTCAATTCGCCATCTCAATACACCACTCAACACGCCATCTCAATACACCACTCAACACGCCATCTCAATACACCACTCCACACGCCATCTCAATACACCACTCAACACGCCATCTCGATACACCACTCCACACGCCATCTCAATACACCACTCCACACGCCATCTCAATACACCACTCCACACGCCATCTCAATACACCACTCCACACGCCATCTCAATACACCACTCCACACGCCATCTCAATACACCACTCAACACGCCATCTCAACACACCACTCAACACGCCATCTCAGTATACCACTCCACACGCCATCTCAGTATACCACTCCACACGCCATCTCAGTATACCACTACACACGCCATCTCCATACACCACTCCACACGCCATCTCAACACACCACTCAACACGCCATCTCAATACACCACTCAACACGCCATCTAAATACACCACTCAACACGCCATGTCAATACACCACTCAACACGCCATCTCAATACACCACTCCACACGCCATCTCAACACACCACTCCACACGCCATCTCAATACACCACTCCACACACCATCTCAACACACCACTCCACATGCCATCTCAATACACCACTCCACACACCATCTCAACACACCACTCAACACGCCATCTCAACACACCACTCAACACGCCATCTCAACACACTACTCAACACGCCATCTCAACACTCCACTCCACACGCCATCTCAATACACCACTCCACAGGCCATCTCAATACACCACTCCACACGCCATCTCAATACACCACTCCACACGTCATCTCAATACACCACTCCACACGCCATCTCAATACACCACTCCACACGCCATCTCAATACACCACTCCACACGCCATCTCAATACACCACTCAACACGCCATCTCAACACACCATTCCACACGCCATCTCAACACACCACTCAACACGCCATCTCAACACACCACTCAACACACCATCTCAACACACCACTCCACACGCCATCTCAACACACCACTCCACACGCCATCTCAATACACCACTCCACATGCCATCTCAACACACCACTCCACACGCCATCGCTATCTCTCGTGGTGGTCACGCGAGCCATCCAGCTCCTGGACACGAGCTGAGCTCTTGGATTCGTCCAGGGCCTGGGTTCGATTCCCGACTCGGGCGCCTTTTCACGTGGAGTGTGTGCATGTGTGTTCTCTGGCCCTCTCCTGTTCTGGATGACTTTCCTCCGGGTTCTCCGGTTTCATTCTATAGCTAAAAAAAAAGTACAATGTCACTGTCATTGGCCCAAACATCCCCACCCCGTGGACCTTAAAGTTCTAGTGATGTCATTCAATGAGAGCAGGCCATGGTTTTCCGGCAGCATGGTCCAGAATCAGAATATGCATTTATACTGGAGGGATCCGATGAGCTATGAAGCGGGGGTTTTTTCACAGATGTCCTAAAACTATTTACAGATGTCCAAATTTGGTAGGCTTGAAATTACTGGACCAGGATCACGCGCACAGCGGCAACATCGCCGCCCCCCCCCCACCCCCTCGACTGCAAAGACGTGGCAGAACCCTTTTAACAAACGAGTCTCGACACTCGGCGCTCCTCTCTGCTGCTGTGCATGCGAGCGGATTTGAGAATCACCAACACCGCCACTGGAGTGCGTGCAGGCAAGGGGGCGTCTGCGCATCACACGAGTTGGTTGTTTGCGCTGCGAGAAATCAGCGATAAATCTTTACCGTCTTGTTAGTGCAGCCGGTTAGAAATACTCGACCCTCGGGGGGGGCGTGTGGGTGGGGGGGGCGTGGGAGTGGGGGTGGGCCGTGGGGGGGCCGTGTGAGTGGGAGGCGTGGGGGGGAGGGGCACGTGCTAGTTAATTCTCTGTGACGGCGGGGGCCGAGCGAGATGATGGCGTTGGTAACGAACCGCGCCAATTCCATTTTGAAGGTCACGGTGGGGATTTTTTTTCCCAAAGGCGGCGGGCGGTTGGTCGCCCGCCCCCTCCCCTCGCTGACGTGGATGCCGCACAGCTTATGGGTGCTTTGGCAAATCCCCAAAAAAGAATAAAATATCTACATAGCCACTGGACCCACAGGTGTACATAGGATCCATAGACTTATACAGGACTGATAAAATTACGTAGAACCCATAGACTTAGGTAGGACCCATAAACTTACCTCGGAAAATGTTGACTTATATAAGACCACATAGACTTGTATAGGACCCAAACACTTACATAGTGAAATATTGACTTACAACGGACCATACAGACTTACATAGAACCCAGCCACCTAAAAGGCACTGACAAACTAACGTAGGTCTCAGACTCATATAGGACCACATAGACGTACGTAGAACAGACTTACACAATGCTACGGACCCACATAGCAATCGTAGTCTGTCAGTCTGTCACCACCGATGTTAGCCGTGGCCACAAATCCAACTCTGGTCACTGGGGTTCAAAGCGCAGTGCTCGCTAACCACTCATCAAAGACCCACGACCTTTATATTTCGAATGGCATCATTCACTCTTAAATCCGAGTTGCATTGCAAAAACGACGAGCACCACTCCTCGAAACAGAACCAAAACAGAAATCCGGTTCATCTCGCGTTTTAGCCAATCCCATCGATTTATCGCGAGCATCTTTGCATGCCGCTTGCTGTCAGTGGAGCAAAACCGCATTAGCGGTGCGCAGAGCGTCCCCACTGGAACAGCCCAGGCTGGGTAATGTCCTCCCCCCATTGTGGGGGCTATAGATGGGACCGTGCGATATGAAGCACCTCATGATCACTACTTCTCTCCGCGTCTCTCGCGGACCGCAAGCGGTGGGTGAGTGGGGGAGGGGGATCTCCCCGCGCGTTCCGCGGGGATTGGACGCGGCTCCGTGCGGCGAGACGCGGTGCTCTGCGCGATCCTCGCGCTGTTACTGACATCAGTGTCAGAATGAGAATCGGGACTTTATTTCCCATCGGCTAAAGGCCGTGGGGCTAAGAAGCTCTTGTTCAAGGGCAACTCGGGCCGGCAGACAACATCAAAGCATTCCACAATCACAGATTTACAACAGCAACAATCACTGGATGATAATAATAATAATAATAGCAATTACGTTGTAAAATGACTTTCACACTTAAAATGTACTGACTTTAATAATAGAGTCAGTTGAAATGAGGACAGAGATGGCAGAATGGAGATGCCAGGAGACGAAACGAGGTGGTTCATTCAGTGCTGTTGATACATTCAGTGCTATTGATCCAAATTGTGCGTGGAATCTGTGAATTGACAATCAAACGTAGATGTTTAGGATTGTCCGATGGTAATAAAAACACCAACAGGTCAGATAAATAGATAGCAGATCTACGGGACACTCTCCTTGTCAATGAGAATGGCCTTACAGTGGAATGTCTTCTCAAGTCGCGCCGTTGGCAGCAGCAGCAGCAGCGCTTTGATTTCTCGCTGAATATTTTTTTAGTTTTTCATTTCCCTCCACGTGGCTGCTACTTCTGGACTCGCGCTGGCTCGGTGGCAACTAACGCTTGGCTACGTACGGTGTGAAAGAAGTTCAACAAACATGCAACGTGGTGTGCCGAGTGCGGCCTTTTTGTCCCCCTGCTTTTCGGTCGACTTTAAGAGGTGGCACGTGGCTTTTGGGCAGCCACCCCGCCACACGTAGTGGGAGATATGATGAATGTGGACTAGGTTCTGCACGAGACCCAGCTTGAAATGAAACCCTGGTTGTCTGTAATGGGTTCAGTGCGGTCACTTGAGGCCGCTACATTCACTTAAATGTGTTCATTTTAAAAGAGCGTCAATTCTTGTTGAATTGCAACAAGAATTGCCCCCATGCCTAGAAAGCCTCGGGAGGTTTCCCGCTCGACCCACGCGTGAGACGCGCAGCTCACAGCGGACGCATCCTGACTGGCCAGGCTGGAATGAAACCCTGGCTCGCACCTCTGGTTCGAAAGAGCGACAGAATGAATGAATGCATGAATTGGTGTGGAAGGAGGGGAGAGGAGCGGTCCCTGGAGACATGGACCCACTGCTCCGAACGCTAATCCGCGCCGACTCGGAACATGATGTGCCCGTACTCCATCGCGAGAAGGGGCCCTTCCCAGCAGCAGCAGCGAGCAACATTCGCTGCCCTCCTGCGGGGCTGCACGCGCCACGGAGACGGCGACATTCACGCGGCCCGGCTCTCAAGAGACCCTCCGCAATGCCAAAGCGTCGAGGGGCTGCGACGTGGCCCGGACATGGCCCCCTCGACTGCCTCGGCCGTGGCCTTGACCGAGTAGCCGATGTCCATTTGTAAACATCAGCATCGGGCGAGGTAGGACGGAGGAGTTTGGGGCGACACTCTCGTTACCGCCTTGCTCGCCTTAGGCGGTCGCTTGTTCAGATCGCGTGTCCCCTGCAGTCCGGAAGACTGAAAACGACGACTCATTTTACGCTACCCGGTAAGGCCCACTGAGCTACGTGTCTCCTTTTTCAGAAGTTATCTGGCGACGAATGATGAGCTCAACGACGTGGCTCATCACGTGGAAATGTATAGCAAACCAATGTCGATTCTCAATGTGGAGGGGGAAACCGGAGGAACCGGAGACAAATCCACACGACCACAGGAAGAGAGACACGCAAACTCCAAATATACAGCAGCAGGCGTCAGGGTCGGGATCAAACCCACGACCTCCTGCATACCAGGCGAGGTAGTTAACATCTCCTAGCCACCGTGATGATGATGGTGAGAGAGAGAGACACGCAAACTCCAAATATACAGCAGGCGTCAGGGTCGGGATCGAACCCACGACCTCCTGTGTACCAGGCGAGGTAGTTAACATCTCCTAGCCACCATGATGATGATGAGAGAGAGACACGCAGACTCCAAATATACAGCAGCAGCAGGCGTCAGGGTCGGGATCGATCCCACGACCTCCTGTACACCAGGCGAGGGAGTTAACATCGCTACCGTGGCTCCCCGAAATGGGGTGTCTGTGTGCTGGTGTGTTGCGGGGAGCCAGCGTGCTGTACTCTGCACCCCGCGACCCGAGTTCGATTCCCGCTCACGGCCAACATCGATGACGATTATATAACCCGCTGTTTCGTCTCGGCGAGATCGACATCAGCACGGGGGAGACAAAGGCGGCCGGGCGCCGTGTTTGGCCACGCCGCGCCCCCTAGTGCATCGTCCCGGACTTCGAAGCTTCTCGCTCACGGCGCTTTGCCCGTCAGTGCGGTTTGTGTGGATCTCTGTCTTCTCTGCGTGTCCGGCGTGTGTCTCAGAGGCCGGAGGAGGAGGCCGTGGTCGACAGGGGCGGCACTCGCTCCGTCC
>NC_133685.1:1440000-1462500 GCF_048934315.1 Petromyzon marinus | reverse complement strand
GTGTCGGGCTAAGCGGCTTCCCGACACTGCCATTGCCGCCGCCGCTGCTGCTGCTGCTGATGATGAAGGCGACTTGCATAGCGTGCCATCCATTCCGCTCGCGTTATCGTCACAAGGTGCCGTTCGAACGAATGTCAAGATCTCAAACGGCGCAATTGACAGGCGTTCAAAACAACGGGTAAAGGCGCAGCCCTGCAATTGCTCACTCGTGCCACTGCCAGCGGGAAAGGTCTCAGCCCAGAGGGCATTTGGCCTGCTCTTCCACCCTGGCTAGTGCGTCTTGGAAGCGGTGGGAGTTACCCACGCTTTACCCCACCTATCGGCTCGCCACGGTGTTACCATTGCTACCGCTGGGTGTAAACAGAGGGCGGCACCCCATTGCTTCAACTGGCGCACCGCGACTTGAAGATATCTCAGCGGTGGTTCTGTGATGTCCGATTCCGTGGGCCACCCTCTAACAAGAACAGTGAATAATCCTCTGCGAGAGCTCAGAATGGAATGCCGACAGCACAATCGGGAATTAACGTGGTGATACATAATTATAGTTAAACACAACATTAAGGGGATGGTTCGTGCGGTGTTGCCGCATTTGTCAAATTTTTACGCAAATCAAAAGTATTCCCGATTCCATCACTGACAACGGAGTGATAGGCAGACGTGAAGCGCTCCAGCTGATGTGTCGAGTGTGAATGTGGCAAAGACATCACCACAGAGAGATTATTAATAAACACAAGATAAGCATAACGGATAAGGAAGAGTTACACACTCTAGTCGTCTTGTTTGCTACAGAACTGTTTAATCGAGCTTACAATGCACGAAAACTGTGCACTCGTGGCAATTTATAAGAGTTGCACGTTTATAAGCACGACTACGGTATGACTCTTGCCATACAGTGCATAGCTATGAAGAAGGTGCATTGCCAGAAACGTCACATAGTAAATACTTTTTTTACTTTAAGGCCACAGTGTTATTGACGAATGTGTTGGCTGTGCTCATGTCCTCAAACGCTAAGGAGTGTTTTCTTTGCACACGTGGTAAGAAACTGGATAAAACCCCTTTCACGGGCCCCTTTCTGCCGGCAGTGACACGAACGGGCAATTGCAGGGCTGCGCCTTTACCCTACCTGGAACCCGCCGGAGACAGCTCGGCAGTGCCAAGATTGGGGTCCCTTGGGGTCATCCAGAGACTCGGCTCGCGCGTGATTAGGGAATGGGTTCACGTAAATAAGGTCACAAAAGGTCACTTGTGGAATTTACATAATTAAAAGGAGATTAGGCCACGGCGCGCTCGCGAGAGAGAGAAACAATTTTACGTTGAATATGAATCAATTTTGCGTCAACGTTCATAAATAATAAACCTTCTTATTCTCATTTTGGCCAGCGGTTTAAGTGCGCAAGCTCATAAGCCGCTGAATTCCCGATTATCGTACAAATCTACGATATATGAGAATGTGACAATCATGCCGATGGCGAGTAAAGCTACATTTTTTCCCAGGTTTTTTTTCATTACACATTATTAAATAGTTCACTGGTGTTAACGCTCATGATTGCGAAAAGTGAGATTTGTTTGAACAAAGCCAATGATATAGCGACGGTCAAATCTGATTAGGGTCATTTCATCAGAGTGGGATACCTTTTGGGGGAGTGAGAACGCCGATTGACGTTGTCCATTGCCGCCGTTTGCACTTTAAACCGACTCCCGATAGTTCCGAGTCTTGGTTCGACCGCCCTCTCTCTCTCTCTCTCGTCGTGATGTTTGATTTGTGGCGATCATTCCTGGACAGGTTGACTTAATAGGCTCGGCTCATTTCATCCCAACTGGCCTTGTGTGTCTATGGGAGCTGAGGCCAATCACAGTGGATACATTAATATCGGAGCACGGTTGTTCGCAATGGTTTTGCCACAAGCACTGTGCGTGGTTAATGCAGACGTGATGCCTTGCAAAATGTATCTATTTGGTGTTTGAACATCTTAACGCCTCCCGCTTCATTGCCAGAAAATGTTCAAACTTGTTCTGATGCTGTGTGGCCGGAAGGAGGCCGGGTGGCTCAGAGGATCGGAGCGCCGAAGCTGCGAAGGTTTGGGTTCGAACCCAGGTAGCCAGCCGCTTGTGGTTTAACTCGGGGAGGGGTGGGGGGCGTTCTCAGGAGTAGTGAGCTGGTGGTCTCCAGCCTGGTCACCAATGACTACACCGCAAACAAAAGCGTCGCGTTACACTTGGCTCTGCGCTTAATTTGGCGACATTCCAGCTCTGGGAATTAAAAGTCGCATGCCAGAGTGACTGCCATGCCAAGGGACACGACTCTGCTCAAGAAGTAGCGATGCGCTGCCCCCTCTCTCTCTCTCTCTTGCGAGCGCCAGGGGGCACTCGCAAGAGAACCTCTGACACCGAGGGTTGCACTACTCCGTGAGAGTTCCAAATGGATTCTTCGTGTAAGTTAATATTTGTGTTTAAACCCTCGGTGATAACTCGCGAGAGACCCGGATAGAGTCTCATTTGCAAGAGTGACCTGGATTGCCAATAGGACAATCAGAACAGCATTGCAGAATGAGACAGGAAACAACCACCTGATCGCCTGCTCTCTGTCTCTCTCTCTCTTTCTCTCTCATTATTTATTCTGTTTGTTATCGTTGTTTGTTGTCGTCGTCATTCACAATGGGTGCATTATTTTTCAATCGTCGGTTCGCCGGGGCTCGGAGCGGCCGCACCCGCAGAGGCGCCGGCCCCGTTGACCTTTCGAGCGACCCCGCGCCGCGCGTTGATGCCCCGCAAATATCGAGCGCCCTTGGGCACCGGGCGACTCCCCCCGAGCTCGAGGCCCGACGTTTGGTTACCCGGCGAAAGCGACTCGCGCCCTCACCCCCACCCAGCCCGCGGTGACTCGGCTGAATGTCGCCACCTCTCACACGGCCACTGTTAATTTGGTTGCCTTTTCAGACCCCCCATCCCACCCCCGCCCCAACCGCCCCTGGCCCCACAACTACAAAGAGAGAGAAATTATTCTGTGCGGTCGTGCGGCAGCAACGCACTCACGACCCCCCACACCACGAGGGCTCGACTTGCCGGGGACGTTTAGCGCCGCCACTCGATGCAGCGGTGCGGGGGGGGGGGCAGCGGGTATGGGGGGGGGGGGGTGACTCAGCCCATCATTCCTCCCGGGTCGATACAACTACAATTCGACTGGCACTCAGTGGGGATATCAGCAGTGACTGGGCTATAGTCAGAATCAGAATATGTATTTTTAACTGGAGAGAATCCGACGAGCTAAAATGCTCTTTTTCACAGATGTCTAGCAGGCTCACCCCCGCCATAGGAATGTCCAATTTCCACCACTGGCTCAGCAGGGCTGCAAACGGGAGATGAGCACCAATGCCTCCACGCTCATTGACTCTGTCCATGTTGTTAATGGCCATGCAGCCCAGGGGTACTGAGGGTCCCGTCTGCTGCCCGGCAGGGAGAGTGGCGGCTGGGCGATGGGTGGGTGGGGTGGGCGATGGGTGGGTGGGGGGCGATGGGTTGGTGGGGGGCGATTGGTGGGTGGGGGGCGATGGGTGGGGGGGCGATGGGTGGGGGGGGGGGCGACGGGTGGGAGTGCGGGGGCGATGGCCGTGTTTGTTTTCATCTCCGGGTGTGCTGTAGCCAGCACTCCGCACACGGCGGGCTAACGCGTGGCGCACCAGCAGACTGACAACCCACAGGTCTCCGATTCCCCCACGCGGGAGTTGCAAGTGTGGGTACGGGGCCGTCCATAAATGACGTCACGCGATTTTGGACGATTTTTGACCTCCCCCCCCTCGTCACACATCGTCACAAATATCTGACCCCTCCCCCCCCCCCCCAGGTGCGTGACGTCATTTATGGACGGCCCCTAGTCACGGCACGCCATCTCTCAGTGAGATGGCTGCGTCCGTTACGCCGCCTAGGTCGACTCAGCCTCAAACGAGTACCTAGTGCTGTGGGTAAAAACGTCGCCACTGGGGAAACAAAGGCGGTCGGGTGTGGTGCTGGCCACCCACCCCCTCGTGTAACCGTGCCGGCCTTCATAGGTGCTACTCGCTAACAGCACTTGCTCACAGCACGCTTCGCAACGGTCTGCCAGGGCTCCGCTGGGGAGTCTTTGTGCTTGCCGTGAGCGCGGTACGCGTGCTCCCTCTGCTGGGCTGGAGCCTGGGGAGCGCCACGTGGCGGGGTTCGGGGTTGCCGTCGGCTCCACGCCGAGCCAGCAACGCTGAGTCGCTGAGTTCGAATCCCGGGTTTCAGCCAGGGGCGGAGCCAGGATTTTGACTTTGGGGGGGAGGGCTGACTTCAATATTCTGAGATATCTCAGTGTGTTTAATGTTTTCCAATGGGCGCCACAAATGTATAAAACAAATTTTATTGGATTTGAACGCGGAGTTTATTAATAGGTCGGAGCCGCTGATGTGGCTAATAAGTTCGATAAGTTCGAAAGGCTGCCGCTCAAGCAGCCTGCAGGGCAGCACAAGGTGGCAGCCTGCAGGGCAGCACACAAGGTGGTAGCACGAGGTGGCAGCCTGCAGGGCAGCACGAGGTGGCAGCACAAGGTGGCAGCCTGCAGGGCAGCACACAAGGTGGCAGCCTGCAGGGCAGCACACAAGGTGGTAGCACGAGGTGGCAGCCTGCAGGGCAGCACGAGGTGGCAGCACAAGGTGGCAGCCTGCAGGGCAGCACACAAGGTGGCAGCCTGCAGGGCAGCACACAAGGTGGCAGCCTGTAGGGCAGCACAAGGTGGCAGCCTGCAGGGCAGCACACAAGGTGGTAGCACACGAGGTGGCAGCACAAGGTGGCAGCCTGCAGGGCAGCACACAAGGTGGTAGCACACGAGGTGGCAGCACAAGGTGACAGCCTGCAGCATTTTGCAGCAGCCAGATATCCGGTCATCCCGATTACCGACTTTCCCAAAATTTCAGAGGGGGCAAAGCCCCCCCCCAGCCCCCCCCAGCCCTCACCCCAGCCCCCCCCCAGCCCCCCCCCCCCCCGTGACTCCGCCCCTGGTTTCAGCCACTGCCTGGCATTAAACCGGGGCTTCTCGAGTGCAGTTAATGGCTTCAGCCTGGTTCCAATAGACTGCACAAATTCAACCGTTAAATTAAGCTCTGCACTTCATTTGGATTAACTTCACTTATAGGAATTACAATGTTGGTTTGATGTCAAGCGACGAGCAATACTCTCATATGGCGGAGCGGGTGGGAAGATGCTGCCCTCTATCGTGTGTGGACCAGAGGTGAATTTAAAGAGAGATCTGAGAAGTAACTCTGGGATATCCGCTTCCGTGGACCGTTCTCTAACACGATAGGTGGCACTGATCGGATATTTCATCTCAGGGGCACGACGCACATCGCACGATTCGGACAAAACTTGGGGTAGGCGATATTTAGAAGAAGAAATAAGAAATGCATCATACTGTAATGGCAGAAAAAAGTTTTGCTGGCTGGCTGATGGGAGGGAGGAAATGATGGAAGGATGGTCACGTGCAAAGGACATGCGAGCTGCTCGTTTAAATTGAAAACTAATTTCTTTAAGTGCTGCTTTTTGTGTTTAGTTTGTTGTCTTTTCCCCGCACCTCCGATTAGCACGGTTGGCTACGTACGGTGCAAAAGAAGTTCTACATATGTAGGTGGATATTTATTTAAAAACTAAAAAAATATTTATTTTTTTGCACACGAATTTCACGTAAATATCCGGAGGCATTGCAGTGCATGTGCGGTCCGTAAGTGAATGAGTGTGTGCGGCGTGCCGGCCTTAAAATCGGTAAATTCGCTCACAGCACTTGCCCGCTCCCCCCCCCCCCCCCAGCATTCCATTAAAAGGCTACACGGGGGACCTTTGTTGTTGTTGTTTGTTGTTGTTGTGCTGGGCGCGCGCGCGCGAGCAGCCCACCGCGCCATCTACGTGGGGGTCCACGTGCCGCTGGGCCACCGCAGCCACCGGCGCCACCACCGGCGCGGGCACCGCCACCACCGGCGCCGCGAGAAGGGGAAGGACGCGGCCGCCGAGGGGGACGAGGAGGAGGAGGAGGCGCAGAGCTTCGCGGGCCGCGAGGGTGAGCGGTGGAGCTGGGGTGGGGGGGTGTGTGGGGGGGTGTGGAGGGGGTGTGGAGGGGTTGTGGGGGTGGTGGGTGGGTGGGGGAACGGTAGTGTAGTGGTTAGTGCTCTGCGCTACGAGCCCGATTTCCCGAGTTCAATTCCCGCTCGTGGCCAACATCGGTGACGATTATCTGAACCGGTCCAGGGCCTCCCCTAAGTCGACTCGGCCGGTGCGATGTGCAAACATCGCCACTAGGGAGACAAAGGCGGCTGGGTGTGGTGTTGGCCACCCACCCCTTCGTGTGCCTTTTTGGCCTTCATAGGTGCTCGCTAACAGCACTTGCCCCAACAGTCTGTTAAGGCTACACGAGGGATCTTTGTCTTCGAGGAGCTAGGGTGTGCGACGGTGGGGTGCCGGTGTGACCATGAATATATGATGGATGGGTCACGACTCGCAATCATAAATAATGATATAAAACATTCTAGGAGAGCCACGCTGAGTCGTGTGACTCTTTCAGGAGGTTCCTGCTGCTGCATTGGATTTTTATTTATTTATTTTAAGCTGTGTTCAGCCAATTAACGACGAGTTTATACTGCACGTGGGAGCACCTGGAAAAAAACCCCACGCCTCGTGCAAGGGGGCAACACCCTATCCCCGTACAGTTGCTTTACCGCATTCGCCAGGAGAACCAGAAGTACGGCCTCCCGCTTGACGCCCACGGGGAGGAGTTTGGCAAGAAGCGTGTGATGAGCCACCAACCCTCAATGCCGCTGCTTCCACAGTGCTGAATTACAGGCAGCCACGTGGGATGTAGCCACCACCTCCCGGCCACGTGTCGGGAGCTGAATCATTTCCCGACGAAGCCGCCAGCACGTGCGGCAACAACAACACAACACACACCGGAGATCTGTGGAACACAACACACACCGTAGATCTGTGGAACAGAACACACACCAGAGATCTGTGGAACACAACACACACCAGAGATCTGTAGAACAGAACACGCACCAGAGATCTGTGGAACACAACACACACCAGAGATCTGTAGAACACAATACACACCGTAGATCTGTGGAACACAACACACACAAGAGATCTGTGGAACACAACACACACCAGAGATCTGTGGAACACAACACACACCAGAGATCTGTGGAACACAACACACACCAGAGATCTGTGGAGCACAACACACACCAGAGATCTGTGGAACACAACACACACCAGAGATCTGTGGAACACAACACACACCAGAGATCTGTGGAGCACAACACACACCAGAGATCTGTGGAACACAACACACACCAGAGATCTGTGGAACACAACACTCACCAGAGATCTGTAGAACACAACACACACCAGAGATCTGTGGAACACAACACACACCAGAGATCTGTGGAACACAACACTCACCAGAGATCTGTAGAACACAACACACACCAGAGATCTGTGGAACACAACACACACCAGAGATCTGTGGAACACAACACACACCAGAGATCTGTGGAACACAACACACACCAGAGATCTGTGGAACACAACACACACCAGAGATCTGTGGAACACAACACACACCAGAGATCTGTGGAACACAACACACCAGAGATCTGTGGAACACAACACACCAGAGATCTGTGGAACACAAGACACACCAGAGATCTGTGGAACACAACACACACCAGAGATCTGTGGAACACAACACACACCAGAGATCTGTGGAGCACAACACACACCAGAGATCTGTGGAACACAACACACACCGGAGATCTGTGGAACACAACACACACCAGAGATCTGTGGAACACAACACACACCGGAGATCTGTGGAACACAACACACACCAGAGATCCTTGGAACACAACACACACCAGAGATCTGTGGAACACAACACACACCGTAGATCTGTGGAACACAACACACACCGGAGATCTGTGGAACACAACACACACCAGAGATCTGTGGAACACAACACACACCGTAGATCTGTGGAACACAACACACACCAGAGATCTGTAGAACACAACACACACCAGAGATCTGTGGAACAAAACACACACCAGAGATCTGTGGAACACAACACACACCAGAGATCTGTGGAACACAACACACACGGGAGATCTGTGGAACACAACACACACCAGAGATCTGTGGAACACAACACGCACCGGAGATCTGTGGAACACAACACACACCAGAGATCTGTGGAACACAACACACACCAGAGATCTGTGGAACACAACACACACCGTAGATCTGTGGAACACAACACACACCAGAGATCTGTGGAACACAACACACACCAGAGATCTGTGGAACACAATACACACCAGAGATCTGTGGAACACAACACACACCAGAGATCTGTGGAACACAACACGCACCAGAGATCTGTGGAACACAACACACACCAGAGATCTGTGGAACACAACACGCACCGGAGATCTGTGGAACACAACACACACCAGAGATCTGTGGAACACAACACACCAGAGATCTGTGGAACACAAGACACACCAGAGATCTGTGGAACACAACACACACCAGAGATCTGTGGAACACAACACACACCAGAGATCTGTGGAGCACAACACACACCAGAGATCTGTGGAACACAACACACACCGGAGATCTGTGGAACACAATACACACCAGAGATCTGTGGAACACAACACACACCAGAGATCTGTGGAACACAACACACACTAGAGATCTGTGGAACACAACACACACCAGAGATCTGTGGAACACAACACACATCGGAGATCTGTGGAACACAACACACACCAGAGATCTGTGGAACACAACACACACCTGAGATCTGTGGAACACAACACACACCAGAGATCTGTGGAACACAACACGCACCAGAGATCTGTGGAACACAACACACACCAGAGATCTGTGGAACACAACACACACCAGAGATCTGTGGAACACAACACACACCAGAGATCTGTGGAACACAACACACACCAGAGATCTGTGGAACACAACACACACCAGAGATCTGTGGAACACAACACACCAGAGATCTGTGGAACACAAGACACACCAGAGATCTGTGGAACACAACACACACCAGAGATCTGTGGAACACAACACACACCAGAGATCTGTGGAGCACAACACACACCAGAGATCTGTGGAACACAACACACACCGGAGATCTGTGGAACACAACACACACCAGAGATCTGTGGAACACAACACACACCGGAGATCTGTGGAACACAACACACACCAGAGATCCTTGGAACACAACACACACCAGAGATCTGTGGAACACAACACACACCGTAGATCTGTGGAACACAACACACACCGGAGATCTGTGGAACACAACACACACCAGAGATCTGTGGAACACAACACACACCAGAGATCTGTGGAACACAACACACACCGTAGATCTGTGGAACACAACACACACCAGAGATCTGTAGAACACAACACACACCAGAGATCTGTGGAACAAAACACACACCAGAGATCTGTGGAACACAACACACACCAGAGATCTGTGGAACACAACACACACGGGAGATCTGTGGAACACAACACACACCAGAGATCTGTGGAACACAACACGCACCGGAGATCTGTGGAACACAACACACACCAGAGATCTGTGGAACACAACACACACCAGAGATCTGTGGAACACAACACACACCGTAGATCTGTGGAACACAACACACACCAGAGATCTGTGGAACACAACACACACCAGAGATCTGTGGAACACAATACACACCAGAGATCTGTGGAACACAACACACACCAGAGATCTGTGGAACACAACACGCACCAGAGATCTGTGGAACACAACACACACCAGAGATCTGTGGAACACAACACGCACCGGAGATCTGTGGAACACAACACACACCAGAGATCTGTGGAACACAACACACCAGAGATCTGTGGAACACAAGACACACCAGAGATCTGTGGAACACAACACACACCAGAGATCTGTGGAACACAACACACACCAGAGATCTGTGGAGCACAACACACACCAGAGATCTGTGGAACACAACACACACCGGAGATCTGTGGAACACAATACACACCAGAGATCTGTGGAACACAACACACACCAGAGATCTGTGGAACACAACACACACTAGAGATCTGTGGAACACAACACACACCAGAGATCTGTGGAACACAACACACATCGGAGATCTGTGGAACACAACACACACCAGAGATCTGTGGAACACAACACACACCTGAGATCTGTGGAACACAACACACACCAGAGATCTGTGGAACACAACACGCACCAGAGATCTGTGGAACACAACACACACCAGAGATCTGTGGAACACAACACACACCAGAGATCTGTGCAGCCCCTCCACGCTCGTGCCATTGTCGCCCCCCACTGTGGCTGTTGCTGGTGGGGCGGATAGGAGGAGATGTGAACCTGCGAGTGCGAGAGAGAGAGAGAGAGATCTCGAGTGGGGAGCGGTAGTGTAGTGGTTAGCGCTATGCTGCGCTCTGAATCCGGCGACCCGAGTTCGATTCGCACTCACGGCCAAAACCGGTGACGATTATCTGAACCGGTCCTGGGCCTCCACTAGATCGACTCAACCTCAAATCAGTACCTGGTGCTATGTGTAAACATCGCCACTGGGGAGACAAAGGCGGCCGGGCGTGGTACCGGCCATCGACCCCCTCTTGTGCCGTGTCGGCTTTCATAGGTGCTGGCTAACAGCACTTGCCCCAAACAGCGAGTTGAAGGCAACACGGGAGATCTTTGTCAATTTTATCGAAATCACAGCGTGTTGACACCGTCGAGATTTTGGCCGAATGCATCTCACGGTCACCAAGAATAACATCGCTGTGGCCTGTGACCTCCTGCCAGCAGGCCTCGAAGTGCACCTAGCCTGCCACAAGTGGGTTCCATGCTGTTTAGTTTTGAGTGGCTGCTGCTGCTGTTGTGTACATGGGGAGCAGTGGTCCAGTCCTTTGCTTACTCCTCGAACGGAACCGTCGACTTGGGTTCGATTCCCGGTCGGAGACATCATCAGTCGCAGGGGTGGAGGATGAGGAGGGGGAAGGCAGATGAGGGGGAAGCGTGATGAGCAGGGAGAGGGTGAGTGTGTGAATGAGTGAGTGTGTCTGTATGTGAGTGTCTCTGTGTGAGTGTCTCTGTGTGTGAGTGTGTCTTTGTGTGTGTCTCTGAGTGAGTGTCTCTGTGTGTGAGTGTCTCTGTGTGTGAGTGTCTTTGTGTGTGTCTCTGAGTGAGTGTCTCTGTGTGTGAGTGTCTTTGTGTGTGTCTCTGAGTGAGTGTGTCTGTGTGTTAGTGTATCTGTGTGTGCCTTTGTGTGTGTCTCTGAGTGAGTGTCTCTGTGTGTGAGTGTCTCTGTGTGTGAATGAGTGAGTGGATTCCAGTGTCTCTGTGTGTGAGTGTCTCTGTGTGTGTCTCTGTGTCTCTGTGTGAGTGTCTCTGTGTGTGAGTGTCTCTGTGTGAGTGTCTCTGTGTGTGTCTTTGTGTGTGTCTCTGTGTGTGTGTCTCTGTGTGTGAGTGTCTCTGTGTGTGAGTGTCTCTGTGTGTGTCTTTGTGTGTGTCTGTGTGTGTGTCTCTGTGTGTGAGTGTCTCTGTGTGTGAGTGTCTCTGTGTGTGAGTGTCTGTGTGTGTGAGTGTGTCTGTGTGTTAGTGTCTCTGTGTGTGAGTTTGTTAGTGTCTCTGTGTGTGAGTGTGTCTGTGTGTGAGTGTCTCTGTGTGTGTCTCTGAGTGAGTGTCTCTGTGTGTGAGTGTCTCTGTGTGTGAATGAGTGAGTGGCTTCGAGTGTCTCTGTGTGTGAGTGTCTCTGTGTGTGTCTCTGTGTGTGAGTGTCTCTGTGTGTGAGTGTCTCTGTGTGTGTCTTTGTGGAGTACCTGACCCTCTGCTCACGATCATTAAGGACCTTCATGATGGTGAGCGGGCCCGGGTAAAACTATGTGGCCGGGAGTCAGAGCCATTCCCTGTACACCTTGGGGTGTGACAGGGATGTCCTCTGGCTCCCACATTATTTAACATCTATTTTGACCACGTGGTTCGTGAAGCCTTCAATAGCTGTACCGGGGGAATCTCCATATGGTACAGATATAATGGGAGGCTAATCGATGCCCGGGTGCGGTCAAGGGATGGCTCCCTATTGCTCAACCACGTTATGTATGCTGATTATTTGGTAATAGCTGCTCAGTCAGAGGAGGAGTTGGAGACGCTGCTGCTGAGACTGGAGCGTGCCACTAAGAGGTGGGGCCTTACCATCAGCCCCACCAAAACTAAGCACCTGCCTGGGTATTTTGTACCATCGGACACTCCACCCCCACAACTCCCAATCGGTGATGGGGCAGTTGTGGAGAGAGTGGAGAGTTTCCCATACCTGGGCAGTGTGCTTATGACTGGCTCCAGTTTAACAGCAGAGGTCTCACTCCGAATCAGTCGAGCGGCAATATCTTTTCATCGGTTGCGTAACGCTGTGTGGCAGCTACCTGGTCTGTCGCTCCGCACTAAGCTTCAGGTCTTCTCGGCCACGGTCATTCCCTCCCTTCTCTACGCTTGCGAAACGTGGACCCCCCTGGTGGAACATCTTCGCCGGTTAGAAACATTTAGGCTGGCCTGCCTACGATCCATCCTGGGTTTAACCAGACTGGATTGTGTGAGGAGCTCACAAATCCTTGAAAGATCTGGGCAGGGTCCCATCGGTGAGCTCCTCCGGCAGGCAAGGCTGCGATAGCTGGGTCATGTAGCCCGCATGCCCAGCCACCGCATGCCGAAACAGCTTTTGTTTGGCCGGATTGAGGGGGCTAAGCGGGCGCGGCACGGGGTAGAGAAGAGATGGAGTGATGTGGTACAGGAGGACGTGGAGCTGAGTGGACTTGCCGATGACTGGTACCAGCGGTGTCAAGATCGGCCTCTGTGGAGGAGGCTCGTGAAGGATGCTACTGGGCAGTTGGAGACAGTCGCCCTCCAACAACAACGGAGGGCGGAGGAGCGACGCTCACAACAACGAGCGGAACGCCGGGTGGCTAAAGCACAGCAGGTTGGCACAGTAGGGGGCACAGGTGGTGCATCAGCCAGTCATCTCAGTCAGTCGACCCGTGGCACCTGGGTCTGCCCAGTGACCTCCTGCCAGCGGGCGTTCGACACTTCACGTGGCCTCACGGTACACATAGCCTGGCACAAGCGTCGTGGTGACGTCACCGCCACTTAGTGGCGAATGGCGGTTGTTGTTGTTGTGTCTCTGTGTGTGAGTGTCTCTGTGTGTGAGTGTCTCTGTGTGTGAATGAGTGGCTTCGAGTGTCTCTGTGTGTGAGTGTCTCTGTGTGTGAATGAGTGGCTTCGAGTGTCTCTGTGTGTGAGTGTCTCTGTGTGTGAGTGTGTCTCTGTGTGTGAGTATCTCTGTGTGTGAGTGTCTCTGTGTGTGAGTGTGTCTGTGTGTTAGTGTCTCTGTGTGTGAGTGTGTCTGTGTGTTAGTGTGTCTGTGTGTGAGTGTCTCTGTGTGTGTCTCTGTGTGTGAGTGTCTCTGTGTGTGAGTGTGTCTGTGTATTAGTGTCTCTAAGTGAGTCTCTGTGTGAGTGTCTCTGTGTGTGAGTCTCTGTGCGTGTCTCTGTGTGTGTCTCTGTGTGAGTGTATGTGTGTGTGAGTGTTTCTGTGTGTGAGTGTCTCTGTGTGTTAGTGTGTCTGTGTGTGAGTGCGTCTGTGTGTTAGTGTCTGTGTGTGTGTGTCTCTGTGTGTGAGTGTCTCTGTGTGTGAGTCTCTGTGTGTGAGTGTCTCTGTGTGTGAGTCTCTGTGCGTGTCTCTGTGCGTGTCTCTGTGTGGGTGTCTCTGTGTGTGAGCATCTCTGTGTGTGAGTGTGTTTGTGTGTTAGTGTCTCTGTGTGTTAGTGTCTCTGTGTGTGAGTGTGTCTGTGTGTGAGTGTGTCTGTGTGTGAGTGTCTCTGTGTGTGTGTCTGTGTGTTAGTGTCTGTGTGTGAGTGTCTCTGTGTGTGTGTCTGTGTGTTAGTGTCTCTGAGTGAGTGTCTCTGTGTGTGAGTGTCTCTGTGTGTGAGTGTCTCTGTGTGTTAGTGTCTGTGTGTGAGTGTCTGTGTGTGTGTGTGTCTCTGAGTGAGTGTCTCTGTCTGTGAGTGTCTCTGTGTGAGTGTGTCTGTGTGTTAGTGTCTCTGAGTGAGTGTCTCTGTCTGTGAGTGTCTCTGTGTGTGAGTGTCTCTGTGTGTGAGTGTGTATTTGTGTTAGTGTGTCTGTGTGTGAGTGTGTCTGTGTGTGAGTGTCTCTGTGTGTGAGTGTGTCTGTGTGTTAGTGTCTCTGTGTGTGTTTCTCTGTGTGTGAGTGTCTCTGTGTATTAGTGTCTCTGTGTGTGAGTGTCTTTGTGTGTGTCTCTGAGTGAGTGTCTCTGTGTGTGAGTGTCTCTGTGTGTGAGTGTCTCTGTGTGTGAGTGTCTCTGTGTGTTAGTGTCTCTGTGTGTGAGTGTGTCTGTGTGTGTGTCTCTGTGTGTGAGTGTCTCTATGTGTGAGTATATCTGTGAGTGTCTCTGTGTGTGTGTCTGTGTGTGTGAGTGTCTCTGTGTGTGAGTGTCTCTGTGTGTGAGTGTCTCTGTGTGTGAGTGTCTCTGTGTGGGTGTCTCTGTGTGTGAGCATCTCTGTGTGTGAGTGTGTTTGTGTGTTAGTGTCTCTGTGTGTTAGTGTCTCTGTGTGTGAGTGTGTCTGTGTGTGAGTGTGTCTGTGTGTGAGTGTCTGTGTGTGTGTGTCTGTGTGTTAGTGTCTGTGTGTGAGTGTCTCTGTGTGTGCGTCTGTGTGTTAGTGTCTCTGAGTGAGTGTCTCTGTGTGTGAGTGTCTCTGTGTGTGAGTGTCTCTGTGTGTTAGTGTCTGTGTGTGAGTGTCTGTGTGTGTGTGTGTCTCTGAGTGAGTGTCTCTGTCTGTGAGTGTCTCTGTGTGAGTGTGTCTGTGTGTTAGTGTCTCTGAGTGAGTGTCTCTGTCTGTGAGTGTCTCTGTGTGTGAGTGTCTCTGTGTGTGAGTGTGTATTTGTGTTAGTGTGTCTGTGTGTGAGTGTGTCTGTGTGTGAGTGTCTCTGTGTGTGAGTGTTTCTGTGTGTTAGTGTCTCTGTGTGTGTTTCTCTGTGTGTGAGTGTCTCTGTGTGTTAGTGTCTCTGTGTGTGAGTGTCTTTGTGTGTGTCTCTGAGTGAGTGTCTCTGTGTGTGAGTGTCTCTGTGTGTGAGTGTCTCTGTGTGTGAGTGTCTCTGTGTGTTAGTGTCTCTGTGTGTGAGTGTCTCTGTGTGTGAGTGTGTCTGTGTGTGTGTCTCTGTGTGTGAGTGTCTCTATGTGTGAGTATATCTGTGAGTGTCTCTGTGTGTGTGTCTGTGTGTGTGAGTGTCTCTGTGTGTGAGTGTCTCTGTGTGTGAGTGTCTCTGTGTGTGTGTCTCTGTGTGTGAGTGTCTCTGTGTGTGAGTGTCTCTGTGTGTGAGTGTGTCTGTGTGTGTCTCTGTGTGTGAGTGTCTCTGTGTGTGAGTGTTTGTGTGTTAGTGTCTCTGTGTGTGAGTGTCTCTGTGTGTGAGTGTCTTTGTGTGTGTCTCTGAGTGAGTGTCTCTGTGTGTGAGTGTCTCTGTGTGTTAGTGTCTCTGTGTGTGAGTGTCTCTGTGTGTGAGTGTCTCTGTGTGTGTTACTCTGTGTGTGTCTCTGTGCGTGAGTGTGTCTGTGTGCTAGTGTATCTGTGTGTGAGTGTCTCTGTGTGTGAGTGTTTCTGTGTGTGAGTGTCTCTGTGTGAGTGTCTCTGTGTGTTAGTGTGTCTGTGTGTGAGTGCGTCTGTGTGTTAGTGTCTGTGTGTGTGTCTCTGTTTGTGAGTGTCTCTGTGTGTGAGTCTCTGTGTGAGTGTGTTTGTGTGTTAGTGTCTCTGTGTGTTAGTGTCTCTGTGTGTGAGTGTGTCTGTGTGTGAGTGTGTCTGTGTGTTAGTGTCTCTGTGTGTGAGTGTCTCTGTGTGTGAGTGTCTCTGTGTGTGAGTCTCTCTGTGTGTGAGTCTCTTCACGTGTCTCTGCGTGTGTCTCTGTGTGAGTGTCTCTGTGTGTGAGTGTCTCTGTGTGTCTCTGTGTGAGTTTCTCTGTGTGAGTGTCTCTGTGTGTGTCTCTGTGTGTGCATCTGTGCGAGTGTCTCTGTGTGAGTGTCTCTGTGTGTGTCTCTGTGTGTGAGTGTCTATGTGTCTGTGTGTGTGTCTCTGTGTGTTTGTGTGTCTCTGTATGTGAGTGTGTCTCTGTGTGTGAGTGTCTCTGTGTGTGAGTGTCTCTGTGTGAGTGTGTCTGTGTGTGAGTGCGTCTGTGTGTGAGTGCGTCTGTGTGTGAGTGCGTCTGTGTGTTAGTGTCTCTGTGTGTGAGTGTCTCTGTGTGTGAGTGTCTCTGTGTGTGTGTGTGAGTGTCTCTGCGTGTGAGTGTCTCTCTGTGTGAGTATCTCTGTGTGTGAGTGTCTCTGTGTGTGAGTGTGTGTGTGTGTCTGTTTGTGTGTGTCTCTGTGTGTGTGTCTCTGTGTGTGTCTCTGTGTGTGTGTGTCTGTGTTAAATAATAGCTGTACCGGGGGAATCTCCATATGGTACAGATATAATGGGAGGCTAATCGATGCCCGGGTGCGGTCAAGGGATGGCTCCCTATTGCTCAACCACGTTATGTATGCTGATGACTTGGTAATAGCTGCTCAGTCAGAAGAGGAGTTGGAGACGCTGCTGCTGAGACTGGAGCGTGCCACTAAGAGGTGGGGCCTTACCATCAGCCCCACCAAAACTAAGCACCTGCCTGGGTATTTTGTACCATCGGACACTCCACCCCCACAACTCCCAATCGGTGATGGGGCAGTTGTGGAGAGAGTGGAGAGTTTCCCATACCTGGGCAGTGTGCTTATGACTGGCTCCAGTTTAACAGCAGAGGTCTCACTCCGAATCAGTCGAGCGGCAATATCTTTTCATCGGTTGCGTAACGCTGTGTGGAAGCTACCTGGTCTGTCGCTCCGCACTAAGCTTCAGGTCTTCTCGGCCACGGTCATTCCCTCCCTTCTCTACGCTTGCGAAATGTGGACCCCCCTAATGGAACATCTTCGCCGGTTAGAAACATTTAGGCTGGCCTGCCTACGATCCATCCTGGGTTTAACCAGACTGGATTGTGTGAGGAGCTCACAAATCCTTGAAAGATCTGGGCAGGGTCCCATCGGTGAGCTCCTCCGGCAGGCAAGGCTGCGATGGCTGGGTCATGTAGCCCGCATGCCCAGCCACCGCATGCCGAAACAGCTTTTGTTTGGCCGGATTGAGGGGGCTAAGCGGGCGCGGCACGGGCTAGAGAAGAGATGGAGTATAGTGGTACAGGAGGACGTGGAGCTGAGTGGACTTGCCGATGACTGGTACCAGCGGTGTCAAGATCGGCCTCTGTGGAGGAGGCTCGTGAAGGATGCTACTGGGCAGTTGGAGGCAGTCGCCCACCAACAACAACGGAGGGCGGAGGAGCGACGCTCACAACAGCGAGCGGAGCGCCGGGTGTCTAAAGCACAGCAGGTTGGCACAGTAGGGGGCACAGGTGGTGCATCAGCCAGTCATCTCAGTCAGTCGACCCGTGGCACCTGGGTCTGCCCCGTGACCTCCTGCCAGCGGGCGTTCGACACTTCACGTGGCCTCAGGGTGCACATAGCCTGGCACAAGCGTCGTGGTGACGTCACCGCCACTTAGTGGCGAATGGCGGTTGTTGTTGTGTCTGTGTGTGTGTGTCTCTGTGTGTGAGTGTCTCTGTGTGTGAGTGTCTCTGTGTGTGTGTGAGTGTGTGTGAGTGTGTCTGTGTGTGTGTCTGTGTGTGTGTGTCTCTGTGTGTGAGTGTCTCTGTGTGTGAGTGTCTCAGTGTGTGAGTGTGTCTGTGTGTGTCTCTGTGTGTGAGTGTCTCTGTGTGTGAGTGTTTGTGTGTTAGTGTGTGTGTCTCTGTGTGTGTGTCTCTGTGTGTGAGTGTCTCTGTGTGTGAGTGTCTGTGTGTGTGTGTCTCTGTGTGTAAGTGTCTCTGTGTGTGTGTCTGTGTGTGAGTGTCTTTGTGTGTGTCTCTGTGTGTGAGAGTGTCTGTGTGTGAGTGTCTCTGTGTGTGTGTCTCTGTGTGTGAGTGTCTGTGTGTGAGTGTGTGTCTCTGTGTGTGTGTCTCTGTGTCTGAGTGTCTCTGTGTGAGTGTGTGTCTCTGTGTGTGTGTCTGTGTGTGTGTGTCTCTGTGTGTGAGTGTGTCTCTGTGTGTGAGTGTCTCTGTGTGTGAGTGTCTCTGTGTGTGAGTGTCTCTGTGTGTGAGTGTCTCTGTGTGAGTGTGTCTGTGTGTGTGTGTTTGTGTGTGTGTCTCTGTGTGTGAGTGTCTCTGTGTGTGTGTCTCTGTGTGTGAGTGTCTGTGTGTGAGTGTCTCTGTGTGAGTGTGTGTCTCTGTGTGTGTGTGTCTGTGTGTGTGTCTCTGTGTGTGAGTGTGTCTCTGTGTGTGAGTGTCTCTGCGTGTTAGTGTCTCTGCGTGTTAGTGTATCTGTGTGTGAGTGCGTCTGTGTGTTAGTGTCTCTGTGTGTGAGTGTCTCTGTGTGTGTGTGAGTGTATCTGTGTGTGAGTCTCTGTGTGTGAGTGTCTCTGTGTGTGTGTGTGTGTCTGTTTGTGTGTGTCTCTGTGTGTGTGTCTCTGTGTGTGAGTGTCTCTGTGTGTGTGTCTCTGTGTGTGTGTCTCTGTGTGTGAGTGTGTCTGTGTGTGTCTCTGTGTGTGTGTCTCTGTGTGTATGTCTCTGTGTGTGTGTCTCTGTGTGTGTGTGAGTGTGTCTGTGTGTGTGTCTGTGTGTGTGTGTCTCTGTGTGTGTGTCTCTGTGTGTGAGTGTCTCTGTGTGTGTGTCTCTGTGTGTGTGTCTGTGTGTGTGTGTCTCTGTGTGTGTGTGTCTGTGTGAGTGTGTCTCTGTGTGAGTGTGTCTCTGTGTGAGTGTGTCTCTGTGTGTGTCTCTGTGTGTGTGTCTCTGTGGGGAGCGATAGTGTAGCGGTTAGCGCGCTGCGCTATGAACCTGGCGACTCGGGTTCGAATCCCGCTCACGGCCAACACCAGTGACGATTATCTGAACCGGTCCCGGGCCTCCCCTAGGTCGACTCAGCCTCAAATGAGTACCTGGTGCGGTGTGTAAACATTGCCACTAGGGAGACAAAGGCGGTCGGGCGTGGTGCTGTCCACCCACCCCCTCGTGTACCGTTCCGGCCTTCATAGGTGCTCGCTAACAGCACTTGCCCCTACAGTCTGTTAAGGCTATATGGGGGATCTTTGTCTTTATCTTTGTCTCTGTGTGTGAGTGTCTCTGTGTGTGAGTGTCTTTGTGTGAGTGTCTCTGTGTGAGTGTGTCTGTGTGAGTGTGTCTGTGTGAGTGTGTCTGTGTGTGATTGTCTCTGTGTGTTAGTGTGTTAGTGTCTCTGAGTGAGTGTCTCTGAGTGAGTGTCTCTGTGTTAGTGTCTCTGTGTGTGAGTGTCTCTGTGTGTGAGTCTCTGCATGTGTCTCTGTGTGTGTCTCTGTGTGAGTGTCTCTGTGTGTCTCTGTGTGAGTGTCTCTGTGTGTGAGTTTCTCTGTGTGTGTGTCTCTGTGTGTGAGTGTCTCTGTGTGAGTGCGTCTGTGTGTTAGTATCTCTGTGTGTGAGTGTCTCTGTGTGTGTGAGTGTCTCTGCGTGTGAGTGTCTCTGTGTGTGTGTCTCTGTGTGTGAGTGTCTCTGTGTGTGTGTGAGTGCGTGAGTGATTGGAGGGCATGGGCCAGATCAGCTCAATAACAACGGTAGGAGGCTGCTAGATTTTTGTGCAGCCCATGGGCTTGTAATTACCAACACGCTGTTCCGGCATCGGCGCATCCACACAACATCATGGATGCATGCCGGGTCCAAGCAAGAACATCTGCTGGACTACATAGTGACGGACCAGCGAATGCGAGCCCATGTCCTTGACACCAGGACCTACCGTGGAGCTGATCTGCCCTCTGACCATCGACTAGTCATCTGTAAGATGCGCCTGCCATTCTTCCACTCCGGTGGTGGGTGTACACCCAGGACCCCATTCCAACCTAAAGTGGCCTGGTCTCAGTTATCTGATGAAAGTTGCAAGCGAGAATTTCATCATCGCTTGCAGCTGGGATTGGCATCGTCCCCGACTCCTCCTGATGTCGAGGGTAAATGGGCGAGGTTTAGGACTGTGACTCATGCAGCTGCAATGGCTGCTTTGGGTACGCGGTCCAGACCTCCCCAGACACCCTGGATGACAGAGGAGTTGTTCAGGATGGTTGAGAAAAAGCGACAGGCCCACTGTCATCGGCTACAGAATCCCACGTCAGAGAATGAGGAGGCTTACCGCAGCCTTCGCTCGGAGGTTCGGAGAGCCGTGAGGCGCTGCAAGGATGGGTGGTGGTCGCGGGTTGCTGAGGAGATGGAGTCTGCCTCAGTGGCCCGTGATCACAAATCGCTATTTAACTCCATCAAAAAAGTAACCTGCAGCGCCACACCTATTACCATCATTAGGGGAAAAAACGGTGATCCAATTTCCGACCCCCAGGAACAGGTTCGCAGATTTGCTGAGCATTTCTGTGAGGTCCTGGGGGAGGGAAAATCCCACAGCCAGGAAAACATCGTGGCACAAAGTGAGGATGACCCTGCTGAGGCTGCGGTGCCTCAAATATTGGATGAAGTCACCCCCTGTGAGTGGCTGGCTGAGGTGCCATCTGCTGAGGAAGTATTGAAGGCGATACGGAGTCTGAGACCAGGAAAGGCAGCGGGCAGAGATGATCTCCCAAGCGAAATGCTGAGGGAGGGTGGCGTTTGTGCACAGACTGCCCTATATGACATCATAACAACAGTCTGGACCACTGGACGGGTTCCGCAGGATTGGAAGGATGCCCTGGTGGTCCCCCTTTTTAAGAAGGGGGACCGCACAGACTGTAACAACTACAGGGGCATCTCACTCCTCAGTGTGCCGGGAAAGGTCCTGGCAAGGATTATTCAGCATCGCCTTGCCAGGCACGCTGAGGAGAGGCTTGCGGAGCCCCAATGCGGTTTCAGGAAAGGGCGGTCCTGCACGGATGCCATATTTTCTGTCCGTCTGCTACAGCAGAGGTGTAGGGAATTCCAACAAGACCTACATCTCTGCTTTATTGACCTGGTCAAGGCCTATGATACCATCAGTAGGCCTGGGCTCTGGGTCGTTCTTCGTGCTTTTGGAGTACCTGACCCTCTGCTCACGATCATTAAGGACCTTCATGATGGTGAGCGGGCCCGGGTAAAACTACGTGGCCGGGAGTCAGAGCCATTCCCTGTACACCTTGGGGTGCGACAGGGATGTCCTCTGGCTCCCACATTATTTAACATCTATTTTGACCACGTAGTTCGTGAAGCCTTCAATAGCTGTACCGGGGGAATCTCCATATGGTACAGATATAATGGGAGGCTAATCGATGCCCGGGTGCGGTCAAGGGATGGCTCCCTATTGCTCAACCACGTTATGTATGCTGATGACTTGGTAATAGCTGCTCAGTCAGAGGAGGAGTTGGAGACGCTGCTGCTGAGACTGGAGCGTGCCACTAAGAGGTGGGGCCTTACCATCAGCCCCACCAAAACTAAGCACCTGCCTGGGTATTTTGTACCATCGGACACTCCACCCCCACAACTCCCAATCGGTGATGGGGCAGTTGTGGAGAGAGTGGAGAGTTTCCCATACCTGGGCAGTGTGCTTATGACTGGCTCCAGTTTAACAGCAGAGGTCTCACTCCGAATCAGTCGAGCGGCAATATCTTTTCATCGGTTGCGTAACGCTGTGTGGAAGCTACCTGGTCTGTCGCTCCGCACTAAGCTTCAGGTCTTCTCGGCCACGGTCATTCCCTCCCTTCTCTACGCTTGCGAAACGTGGACCCCCCTAATGGAACATCTTCGCCGGTTAGAAACATTTAGGCTGACCTGCCTACGATCCATCCTGGGTTTAACCAGACTGGATTGTGTGAGGAGCTCACAAATCCTTGAAAGATCTGGGCAGGGTCCCATCGGTGAGCTCCTCCGGCAGGCAAGGCTGCGATGGCTGGGTCATGTAGCCCGCATGCCCAGCCACCGCATGCCGAAACAGCTTTTGTTTGGCCGGATTGAGGGGGCTAAGCGGGCGCGGCACGGGCTAGAGAAGAGATGGAGTGATGTGGTACAGGAGGACGTGGAGCTGAGTGGACTTGCCGATGACTGGTACCAGCGGTGTCAAGATCGGCCTCTGTGGAGGAGGCTCGTGAAGGATGCTACTGGGCAGTTGGAGGCAGTCGCCCTCCAACAACAACGGAGGGCGGAGGAGCGACGCTCACAACAGCGAGCGGAGCGCCGGGTGGCTAAAGCACAGCAGGTTGGCACAGTAGGGGGCACAGGTGGTGCATCAGCCAGTCATCTCAGTCAGTCGACCCGTGGCACCTGGGTCTGCCCCGTGACCTCCTGCCAGCGGGCGTTCGACAC